>NC_077233.1:259718131-260018131 GCF_027887165.1 Monodelphis domestica
GGTGTATTAAAAAATCAAGTTACATTTTAACTGAAATCTTATTACAAGATAATTCTTTTATTCCTCCTTAACTGATACATTTGATCACTCCCCAGAGAAGTTTTTCTAAGCTTTTCCCTCCCCTCCTACATTTCTCTCCATTATCTCTTAGCTGAGAACCTTTCTTATATTACTGAGAAAACTGAGGCCTTTAGATAAGAGCTCCCTCTCCCCTACTTTTTTAAAAAAAATCCTTATCCCCTCCATCTTAGAATCAATACTATGTTTTAGTTCCAAGGTAGAAGTAGAGCCATTAGGGTTTAGGCAATGAGAGTTACATGACTTTCCAGGTTCACACAGCTAAGAAGTATCTGAAGCCAGATATGAACCCAGGACACCTCCCATCTCCAGATCTGGCTCTAATCCACTGAGCCAACTAGCTGCCCTCCCCCTCCTTGTTTTAATCTTAAAATCCTTTGTCTGTTATCATCTTCTCCTTTCTCCCAGTATCTGATGATGAGGTAGCCAAGGACAGTCCCTCTGCACGTACCCTTGATGCCATCTTGAAGAAACTGAGAGGCAGGAATGGAGGGAGAGCACACAAATGAGAGATGGAAACATATTTTAGGAACAGCAAGTAGGCTTCTGTGACTGAATGATAGAGTACATGGAGGGGAGCAAAATGTAAGAAGCCTGGAAATGTAGGAAGGGGTCAGGTTATGAAGAACTTTAAATGCTGTAAATTTAGTTCCAGAGATAATAGGTAGCCTTGGCGTTCTCGTTGAGCTGTTTTTCAGTTATGTCTGACCCTTTGGGACTCCACTTGGGTTTGGGTTGTTTTTTTTCTTGGCAAAGATACTGAAATAGTTTTCCATTTCCTCTCCAACTCATTTTACAGATGAGGAAATGGGGGCAAACAGGGTTAATTGACTTGGCCCAAGTCACACAGCTAATAAGTGTCTGAGGTCAGATCTAAAATCATGAAAATGAATCTTTCTGATTCTGAGTTCACCACTCTGTCCAGCTGCCCACTAGCCAGTAGAGCTCTCTGATGTGTGGAGTGACATGGCCAGACCTACCCTTAGTGAAGTCGCCTTGGCAGCTAGATGGAAGGATGGATTGGAGAGGGAAGAGATTTGAGACAGGGATAACAACTGGCCAACTCATGAATGGAGAGAAGGGGCCACATTTGAGAGACGTGAAAGCAAATGACGAGATTTGCCAGAGGACTGGATTGTGGGGTTTGTGAGAGTGAGAAGTTGAAGATGACACCAATGTTGTGGAAGAAGGTAACTAGATGGATGGTGGTACCCTAGACAATAACAGGACCCTTTGGAAGAGAAGAAGGTTTGAGAGGAAAGATTTTTTTTGGGGGGTAACAAAAAAAAAACATTTATTAAGTGCTTATTAGGAGTAAAACATGGCCAGGGGCGCTCCTGATCTCAAGGCACATTTTAGTAGGAGGAGACAACATATATGGAAGGTTTTAGCTGCAAGTTAGATGGAAAGGTCCAGTGGTCCTTGGGGTACAGAAGCAAAACACATGGTAATGCCTTCTTTTCCTTTATGCCAGCTCAACGATAAAACCATATCTGTTTCTGATGTGGAACCATTAGACAGTGGCCAAGGAAAATCATGTCAATTTCTATATGAACTGAAGAATTAATGAGATTGTATAAGAGTAAGAAATCCACATTAAGGTGTTTTGAATCTTTGATTTATGAAGGCGGTGAGAAAATAAAATTCATACAACACTTTATATAACTTATTTCAGAGTTGCTTGTTGACTGTAATATCCTCCTTCCCAAACCCTCCAATTTCTGAAGCTGCCCTACAAAGTAATACAAATCTTCCATTAGAATGGCCATAGCTCTTGGGCTTTAAAAGGATGAGGATGCATTTCGAGATCCCCAGGCAGCTCCTGGCAACCCCAGAAACATGGAGGGTCAGTACTTGGGCCCCTTGCAGATTGCAACCCCTCTGATTGCTTCTAGCTATGTACTGGCTCATCCTTGACAGAACATGGTGCTTTGAGAAGATAAGACAACGCCCTTATTGGCACTGAACAGAGAGAGCTGATAGTGAAAAGGGAGCAACCTCCTCTTCCTTCACTCCCACTTCTTCAATTGATCTTGGATTTGGAGCTGCCTCTTCTGTATTTTTTTTGTGATCTTAGGTGAACCAATAGCAATCCCAAGATGACCATGATCAGGTTTGGAGGCAACCTTGTGAATTTTAGAGGTTCTCTGATCCCGGATCCTTTGGGCCATGGTGGACCTTAATCAAGGGGTGGAACCCCCAGCAACTGCTGTGGCTCTTGCTTTGGGGAAGGTGATCAACAACAAGAGGTTGGGTCCAAGCATGCCTCAGTTTTTAGGGAGGACATGGATGGACAGTGCAAAGACGAAGTTAAATTTACTGTTTCTATTCAGCGACACCCCAAACTAGGCTTTATTCTTTGATGAAATTTAAGTATCAGCCAACAGGGAAAATCAAACTATAGTTCTAAATCAAGTTACGGAATCACATTTTAAGATCGTCAATACCTGCTGAGTCATTTGGGTTTTAAAGCCATTTTTTTAATGAATGTCTAGAAAATAGACTACTTTCTCATACCTGATTCGTGGCATTTTTTCCTCCCTTTTTGGATAGACCTTGAGCAATTATTTTTGAAGGGTTGAGGACTTAGAGAATCTGTGACTGTGAGAAAAAGGAAGCTACCCAAAACTCAACCCAATACAATCTCATACTTGGGTCCAGAGAAGAGGAGCTCCTTAGGGAGAGAGAGGGAGCCCAGGGCGCAACCCCTTTGGTCCTGACAGTAGTAATTTGTTAGATATCCATAAATAAAAACTCATACAAATATGGCATATCTCTGCAGACCATACAGAAGCTTTAAAAAAAAGTAACCTTTTTTGTTTCGGTTTTGTGTGATCTAGATATAGCTGTAGAGAACAAATCATCACTGATTAGATGTGACTATTTATTATATGTTAATGCAAGAGAGGCTTCTAGGAAGTGATGAGGACCTGCAAGAATGGAAAGGGCCATATTTAAGAGATGTTGTGAAAGCAAACATTGTAGAAAGCATATTGGAGTTAGGTGAGAACTGGGTTGGAATCTCACCTCTTGATTACAAGCAGAGTAACCCTAGGCAACCATTTAAGCTCCCACCCTCCATCCTTGTAAATTGGGGATGCTAATAGCTTCAATACTTCCTTCGGGATTGTTGTTAGGAAGAACTGATAAGATGTAGCATGTAAAAGCTATATCCAGATCACAAAAAACTGAAAGAAAAAAATTACTTTTATTAAAAAACTCCTACACAGTATACCATATTTGTATAAGTGTTTATATTGTGGGAGCAGCCAGGCCTAGAAATAGGAGGTCCTGGGTTCAAAAAAATTTTTTTAGTTTATTTAATTAACTAATTAATTTAGAATATTTTCCCATGGTTATATGAATCATGTTTTTTCTCTTCCCTCTTCCCAACCCCCTCCCATAGCCAATGAGCAATTCCACTGGGTTTTATATGTGTCATTGATCAAGATCTATTTCCATATTATTAATATTTGCACTGGGTGGAATCACGTGTCAGCTATGGGGGGGTGGGGGGAGGAAAAGAAAATGATCTTTGTCTTTAATGAATAATGCTTGGAAATGATCAAATAAAATATTATTTAAAAAAATAAAAAAATATTTGCACTGGGGTGATCATTTAGAGTCTACCTGGGTTCAAATTTGACCTCAGACACTACCCAACTGTGTGGCTCTGGGTAAGTCCTTTAACCCCCATTGCTTAGCCTTGGAACTAATATCCAGTATTAATTCTAAGATGGAAGATAAGGTTTTAAAAAAAAGGAAATGTTGTAAACTTCACAAATTATATAAATATCAGCTATTAGGAAGTCACTTGAACATTCCAGGCTTCACCCCTTTTCTGAGCCAAAGCACACCCAGTAGGTCAATGATGTCATTCCATTTCTCTCTCCTCTTCCTCAGTCCTCCCTTTCCCCATGGCACTGAGGCTGCCCTGGAAGAACTTGCTTATTATTGCTTATTGCAGATGAACATGGGATCCTGTTTCTCCTCCTGCCTCTGAATAGATAGATGATCACAGTTAACTAGAGGGTGGCAGTTCTAAATCTGAGTTATTTATTACCCAAGTGAACTGTTGTTTCCAAGCTTCTTTGCCCAGGAGCCACCCTGTTTCATCCATCTCTGGCTCTTCTTCCTTCTGGAAATCCACCTTTGAAAACGCCCTGGGTCCCCCACTCTCTCTCCCCACTGTCAAATCCTTAAAGTTTCCCCGTAGTGGTAGACAGCCTTGAATACCTGCAGCAGCCAAGCTACCTTGGCTTTTTCCTGCCTTGATGGAGAGAAATCAAGCAGCTTAGGACAGCTGCAATTTTAGTGTTATAGTGACTGCTTTGGCTTGTGTCAAGACCCCAAAGTTGAGCTAGAGGGCACAAGTAATCTGGTCTAAGAAAGAATAAACCCCTGGTGGGACCCAGGGGCCAGTGGGGCAGTCATCCCTCTCTCCTCTCTGATTGGTGAGTTTTTTGACATCTTGCCTGGAACCAGGTTTCCATGATCACAAAAGCCAATTCTGACTGTTGAACCTCAAGCTCTCTGCTTTGGGCTCTGCTAGTTTTTCCTTTTATCTTTCCTGGAACCAGTGGCCACTATTTCCAAAGTGTATCCCCCACTTCATTTCCCTGCCGAGTTCTCATCCCAATGTTTTACACAATTGCACATGTACAATCTAGACGAGATTGCTGACCATCTCAAGGGCAGTGGGCGGTTGGGAGGATGGAGGGAGAGAATTCGAGGCTCAATCTTCTTTGGAAAATGGTGGAAACTGTTTTTACCTGTAATTGGAGAAAAAATCAAATCAAATCTAACATGAGTCACCAAGCCCCACTAGAATGTAGGGGCATCTTGGTGGCCCAGTGGATAGAATGCTGGAACTGGAGTCAGGAAGAATTGAGTTTAAATCTGGCCTGACACTAGTTCTATGATCCCAGGCAAATTGCTTTACTCTGTTGGCCTCTGTTTCTTCAGCTGTAAAATGAGTCGGAGAAGAACATGACAAATCACTCCAGGATTTTTTCCCAAAAAATCCCAAATGGGGTCGTGGCTGAAATGACTGAATGACAAATTAGAATTCAAGTTCTTTAATGGTAGGGATAGTCTTTACTTACTTATGTATGTATAAATAGTGCTTCATCCAATGCCTGGCACATAGTAAGCCCTTGACAAAGGCTTTACTGTTTATTTATCACTCTCCACCATGTCCTGATAAGGTATAGCCTTGGCAGGAGCTCACCAGTGCAGCTAGGCTTCCTTTTCTCACACTCCCATTCCTGGGAATCATTATCTTTAAGCTTAGGTTCCCCAAAGGGACAATTCAAAGAGTACAAATGAGTCAAATATAGGATAGGTATTTATTTCTGCTGTCTGAAAAGTGGAACCTAAAACACACTGATAAAAAAACAAAATGGCAGAATGGTTGTATACTCTGCTGGAAGGCTGAGCCTTAACCCTCATTAGGACGTCAAGCATTTTGTGAAATTTCTGAGCAGGCATTTTACATCCTCTCATTTCTATGCTGTTCTTCTCACAGGAAATGTTCTTCAGGCAAGTTGGGCTATGAGGTGAGCTCATCTTTTTACTGGTGGTCACTTGCTTTCAGTCTAACCCATGGAACCAGGACCCCTAAACCTATTGAACCTGGAATCTTAGATGCACTCATCTCAGGATTCATACTCCTACACCCAAGATGGAGATAGACCAAACACAGAAGAGGAAGCCCCCCAAACCAGATCACGTTCACCTTGGCAGAAGAGGAGCTTTAGCTGCCACATAGTGGTTAGGTCTGGGGAATGAGAGGATGGGGCTTTTCTCTCATCCTCTTGGGCAAGTGTCTTAGACAGTCCTGATACAATCTATAGCTGGAAAGAGAGGAGAGTTGGCAGAAGTGAGGTCACTGATTAAAGTTACCAATTGGGGGCAGCTGAGTGGCTCAGTAGATTGAGATGCTTTTTAGAGTCTCAAGGTTTTTCATTGGATCAACTTGAAATCTGCCCTTAATTTCTTTCCACTCATCATCTAGTTTTTCCATCTGGGACCAAGTAAAATAAGTTAAATCTCTCTTCCACGACTGAGAAACTATCATTCTCTATCTTTCCTTTCCACATCTTCCTTTTCATTTCAGTTCTTAAACTAATTAATCCTCATGTGGTATATAGCTTTAGGCCCCCTCACCATCCTGGCTATTTTTTTCCACTTCAACTTGTCTATAGTCTGTCTGAAAGGAGTTGCCTAAAAATCTAAAGGAAGAGTCCTCACATTCTCTCTCTATTTTTAGCTGCTGTCAGTCTCCTTCAGGGGACTCTAGATGAAACAAGATTACTATCTCCTGCTCAGTTCCATAGACCTAGAGAAGCTAGCACATTGAGCTGTGCATCTATCTTGTTTAAGAGAAAACAAGATTACCAAATCATTCCCATTCAACTTAAAGGTGGGATGTAGGAGAGGAACTATTTGGGGCCAGTAAAGGAACAATTTCCAAAGCCCCAAATCCATATTTATCATAGCTCAATATATATGTAGCCTTTAATTTTAGGAGCATGTGCTATACATTTGAATAAAGGCAAGATTTGTCTTGGTGTCTCTTTAGATTACCTTTATGGTGACATTAAAAATTCCAGTAATGACTTGTTGAATTTACCAAAGGTGACACATTTTAAAAGTTACTTAGCAATGCTCCATCTCTTGCTTTTTTAGATTATGGATTATAATCATGTAAGCTATTTTTGCCAAAATATATTAGAATAACAACCACCCAAAACAGCAGTTAAAGTTCTTTATTCAATTAAAACCATAGTCATAAATCAGACTATTCTTCAGATACAAAATTTTAACCATATACAGTAAAAATTATTATTATAAAGTGTGAGTAAAAAATGAAATACTTTGTCCTAGATTATCATAAGAAATTTAAAATTGTGGATTAAGGGGTTAACAGTCTTTATTTCCCTATTTATTCCCAGTCTCCTAGAGTAGAGGTTCTTAACATTTTTGTGTTGTGTTATGGACCCCTTCACAGAATAATGTTTTTAAATGCATAAAATAAAATGTACATGACTTCAAAGAAAACAAACTATGATGAAATAAAGATGCAATCCCCCCTCCCCCCCATTCGAGTTCATGGATCCCTTGAAACCAAACGTGTCAAGAGGTGTGTGGACCCGAAGTTCAAACTCCTGTTGAAAGTTGCTCTATGCCATCTGAAATTATAGCGAAGAAATCCAATGGATTCCTTTGTGTGTGAGGTACTGTACCTTAACTTTCTCTTCATAAGATAGTTACATCTTTTTATAAAATCCTCTTCCTACTACAATTCTCTCAAAACCTACTTCAAGGGGAAGACTAAGTCCTTCTGGTATGAATTCCCTCATGGATTATTATCTTTAATCCAACCAATTATTATCCTCACATTTAACTTCTCACCCTTCCTTTTCATCTCAGTGGAATTGACACCCCTTTCCTCCTTCCCTCCTTCCCAAAACTGGCCCTGAAATCTATTCTTTCATAACTTCTCTAGGACCTTGCTTTCTCAAATATCCCTTCCTTCTTAGTAATTCAATCTCTGCCTCTTCATAATCTACTACCTATTTTTAAACATTCAGTTTCCCTATTCTCCCAACTCCCTTCTTCCTAATAAGAAACATGTTCATCTTGACCTTGGTAATTCCTACTAACTACAATCCTAGTTCTTTCCTTCCTTTCATTGTCATAACACCTAAAAAGCATTATTTATATCCACTACTTCTCTTTCCTAGACTGCCATACCCTTTTGCTCTTGAGGGATTTTCTTTTTCCTGATGTCATGTTATTGAGTAGTAATTGGTCATTTCTGAAAACTTTTCTCTAGGTGCCCTGATTCTCTTGCAAACTGTGGGCCCCCTTGTCTTTTCTGGAATCCTAAATCCTTCAGACTCTTTCCCCAATTTATCTCTCTCAAAGTAGCCATATCCTCTCCATATGCAAGGCTTTGTAAGTGTAAAAATGAAGTTAAGAGAGAAGGGGATGTGAGCAGAGGCAAGAGCCAGAGCCCCAGCAGCCTGCCTCGCTAAAGCTCCAGACCAAAAACCCCCTCTTGGTTTGGGATCAGTCAATTTATAGACAAATCCATGCCAGGATGTAACACAGGGATGTAAGAAAAGGGAACTCCAGGAAGAATAGAGAATGCTGGGGGATAAAGTCCCCAGTGTACAAAATTTTAAAACACACACATATACCCCCCTGAGATCCTTTGGGAGACCAGTTTCCCCAATGGATCATTTTAAACATAACCAACTTATAATTCTAAAGATTTTTAGCTAAAGGTACATACAGTATTGCAGTTTATAAAGGGAAATTACCATATTTTGGGGATGAGGGAAAGAAAGAGAAAAAGAACAAAAGCAATTAGGGGGCAGTCCCCTTTGGCATAAAAGTGTACATTTAAAACAAATGCATTCAACTCCCCAAAGTTCAATTTAGCACATCCAAAAGTTCACTTAGGATCTTTTGGAGCAGTGTGTGGTCTCTGCAGTCATCTTCATGGCACCTTCTGTAAGCAGTTCACTTTTCTGGTTTCTGGGAGGTAGAAAGTCTCTTATTCTAAAATTACTCTCAAAAGAAATTAAAGTTTGTAAAATATGATAATAACGCATCCCCCCCCCCCCCCCCCCGAGGAGGATATTGACAAACACAGAAATCACACAGGGATATATGGTTGAGGTATGAGGTATATGAATCATTGTCAAAGAAAATTTAAAAAAAATCACAAAAGTCCAACTAAAAGAGAAAAAAGTAATTGCTGGATGAAGTATAAAATATCTAAGTCTTTTATGTAAAAATCCAAAGTAAGGAAAAATTAAATTCTAACAGGTCCTTGAATCAGGGCCCAATTAAAGTGATTTATGTTTGAATAAGCCTGTAATAGCAATCATGCACTTACCCACTCAGCAACCAGAACTATAGTAAATTGCCACAGTATGCAAGACAGAAAAGGGACTAGATTTTTGAAGCAGATGGGAAATGTCATTCCCTGGTCTGATCTTTCCTTGTCTCTCAGGGATAGGGGAGCCAGAACAGCCAATGTTGGGTACTTGATAGAAAGTGTGGTATAAGGAGAGTGGTACAAGGAGTCCTGTGTCTAACATGTCAAGTAGTGGCAACCTCGAGTCTCATTCAAAGTTCAAATCCTCTTATATTGGCACAGAATCTCATCAATCCTACCAGGATTGGTTTGTCTCTGACCTGTGTGCTCATTTGGCACTGTGCAGGTGAAGTCTGTGCTTCTTTGTGATCTGTTCTCCTGGAATCATACACTCATCAAGTAAATTCCCATAATATTTAAACAACCAGTGGTAGTTTTCCATAGTCTAAAGATTTTGGGTATGCATTTACATTTAGGCCTAATGGACATTTTAAACTATGCTAGTGCAAAATCAAAAAAATCTTTTTAATACTGCTGGTGACATTTAATAATACTGGTGACATGTGCTTCAGGTACAAAAAATGAGAGAAAGAAAAAAGGAAAACTCAAATACCATATTGAACATGCAAAGAAAAACAATAATAAAAAATGTTTAAAAATCAAAAATATAAAGTTCACAATCAGTGACACACTGTGTCAGCCAAGGAAATGTAGAATACAAAGGTTTCACACCCCAAAAAAATGAGTTCCCTTTTCTTTTAACTTAGCCATGATCCACAGTGTGAGTGCAAATGATTTTTAGAAAGTAACAAAATAACACAGTAACCAAAATTCTCAAAATTCACAATAAGCAGATCAACTTATCTAAAGGTTACTAATACAAGTTTTGTCCAACTAATTTATGGATTTTTATAAAGGTATTTTCCCAGTTTCAAGTATAAGATGGTACAAATAAAGATAGTGCAACAGAATATATATCCAATAGTAAAAATACAATGGCTGAAAATGTCATAGAGTAACATCAATATATATAATTTGGTGATAAAAACTTCTTGGGAGCAGGGGTTCTTCAGATGATAATACTCCATTTATCTGTTTGGCCTTAAATTTTTGCTCCCATTCCCCCACTTCTTATTCATTATAAGTAAGGGATAGATTTGTCATCATTAGTTGTTAATGTTAAAATTAACTCGGGCCCTTCTAAGGCTGCTAGCTTTGTAGTGGTATCTGCCCAGTCATTCCCCCTGGAGACTGGGTCAGTGCCTTGTGTATGGACAGAGCAATGAACTACAGCTACGGCTTAAGGGAGACAGAGGACAGAAAGAACTTCATTAATAATTTCTACATTAACTATAAGTTTTCCAGCTGATGTTAAAAATCCCCTTTTAAACCAAAGCATGCTCACTGAATGACATATTTTGAATGTATATCTAGAGTCTGTGTAAACTGCTATCTTCTCATTTTTGGCAATTATACAGGCATGTTTTATAGCTATCATTTCTGCACCATGAGCATTTATATTTGAGGGCAGTGAAGCTGACCACAGACTGGCAAATTCTGTGACTACAGCAGCTCCTGTGTAGCGTATGCTATCCTTCATGAAAGAAGAACCATCAGTAAATAATACTTGGTCTGAATTGTTTAAAGGAGTGTCCAGTAAATCATTTCGAGGTTTTCCAGTCATGGACACCAATGTGCAAAGGTTCTCCTGAAACAGGAAAATCAGGAAGCAAGGTTGCATGATTTAGAACTGCACAGTGTTTTAATGTAATATTTTCAGTATTCAACAAGATTACCTCATACCTTGTAATTCTCTGATCAGAAAATGCCTGTGTTCTATGTAGTGGCAACAATGCTTCAACTTCATGTGGGCACATTATGGTTAAAGAGCATCAGAAGATTTAGTCACTAGCAAAGCTATGGCTACTATGCCTCTAAGACAATGTGGTGCTCCTGAAGCTACTGGGTCCAGCTGGGACAAATAATAAGCAACTGGGAATTGAGCAGTCCCCAAAGTTTAAGTTAAAACACCTGAAGCTACCCCTTTCTGTTCATGTGTTTGTTGTAATTTGGGATGCCTAGAGCAGGGGCAGAAAGTATAGCCTGTTTTAATTGTAAAAGAGCTGACAGGTGTTCTGCCTCTAGAGGTTCAGAGACTTAATTTTTGGTTAGTGTTATAAGGGGTTTAGTGATATCCCCATAGAAAGGGATCCACTGCCTACAAAACCCTATTGCTCCAAGAATTGCCCTCAATTGCTTCTTAGTGGAGGGTGCACTCAATTTTTGAATATCTTTAATGTGCTTAAAATAGAACAGGAACCAGCAATTAAAATGAACCCTAAATATTTCACTTCAGGGAGACACCACTGAACTTTGGCTTTGAGACCTTGTGGCCTCTCTTATGCAGCTCTAAAAGGAGATGCTTGCTATCTTCTTGGCACCCTGTGGCATTTGATAAGGCCAAGAGCAAATCATCCATATATTGAATTAAATGGCTATGCTAATTAATAATATCTGTATCTTCACTCAAAAATTGTGAGAACAATGTAGAGCTGTCCACGAACCTCTGGGGCAAATGAGTCCAGGGGGCAAATGAGTCCAGGTCCACAGAGAACCTTTCCGGGTTCTATATGCCTAGAATTCTCATGAATTGGTATGGATAAGAATGCAAAGCACAAGTCTACTACAGTAAAGTATGTAGCTGTGCTAGGAATATTAGAATTGAGTTTAGGTTTGAAATCACAGGATGTCTTTTTTATGACATGATTATTTATGTCCCTTAAGTTCTGGACAGGTTTTTCATCGGGGCCTAATTTTGGCTTTTTTAGGGGTAGAATGGGTCTATTATATTCAGATATTGGGATTCCTGCAAAGAGGCAATGGCCACTGCATGACCTTCATTCTTTTTCTTTTTTATCAAATCTTTCAGTTAAAGATTTTAGTTTCTTCTTTAATGTTTATACTAAGTCATTGGTCTCTACATTTTTCTGATTCATGGCCTTTTGATACATAAACTATGACCCTCCTTAATTCCATATTAGGCCAGTTTGGGCAATTTGTCGTAAAATAATCTTGAACCACTTTGTTGCAATTATTTACAAACTTCTTCTAATTTGCCTGACATCTCTCTCTCTCTCTCTCTCTTTGGAAAAGTCAAGGTTCCAGCTCAGTAAGTCTATCCATAAACTGAGAGGGTGTTTCACCCTCTGATTGCTTAAGACTCAAATTTGGTCCATGTACTTGGCCTATCAGAGCAATCTCTCATTGCTGTTAGCAGTGCTTTTCTAGCAATGCATAATTGTATTCTCCTTCATCATTAATATCCCATTTCGGGTCTTGCTCCAGCCAGTGAACCACATTCCTTCCCTGGGCTTTATTAACAAGAGAAATAATTTTATTTTACTCCCTTTATGTAAAAAAAAAAAGCTTGGAGCAAGTTTTGTAAGTTTTGGTATGCAGGATCATAGGTATGAACTATATTGTCCAGGTTCTTAATAACCACGATAGGTTCATCCTCAAAACAAGGGACATTTTACTTGAATTTCTTAATATCTTGGGAAGCAAAAGATGTATGGTGCCTTAAGGTCATCACTTCCCCATCCTTATTTAAGGTGGGCACATCCTTTAAGGGGAAAATGTATTTAACTGATTCTGTTATGGTTCTTGTTTTTTGCCTGGATGTCTGTGTTGATAGAGAAAACAAGTGGAGGTGTGGGGGGAGGAGGAGAAGCTGGTGAGGTGAGAAGGTGGGGTTGGTCTGGGGATGGGCAGGGCGGGGGGTTGGGACAACGAAAAGGAGACGGTGGGGCACTGGGAGAAGGGACAGGGGAGGGTGGAGTGGTTAGGAGTTGGGCAAGACAAGAGAGGAAAAATCCCACCTGAGTTATGGTGGGGATGGGTTTTCCTTTTGCATCTGGAGACCAGGCAAGTTGTTTTTAAAATCATTCATTTGGGTCTGCATTTGAAGCAGGCTAGCCTTTTGTTGTTTAATGCTGAGGCCAATGAAAAGAAAACCTCCTAGGAATATCAAAAGAAAGAAAGAGCCTGCCTGAACTCCTAAGGTTTTCCAATTGTATAAAAACCATTGGGGACAAAAGGCTTTCTTTTAAAGTTGCAAGCGTGGTTTGAAACATCTTGTTTCCTCAAGTTTTACCTGGATGGCAAAACAAAAAAAAACAATTTACTTGGAGGCAAGGAGTTTTAGGGTGCAGAGGTTGGCACAGGAGACCCCCCCACCCCGTACATGCTAAGTTATCAGGTGGAACCCCTCAAAGGCAGGAGCCTATGGATGGGGTTGGGCTGCAGGTGGGGAGGAAACTGGAGGTTTAAACAGCTACCATGTGGGAGTCATTAAATGTGTGGGGAGAGGTGAAGAACCACATGGGTAGAGGGAGGGGAGGGGTTGGCCAAAGTTAGAAACAGGGGTGGTAGTAATGGTCACTCAGCTAGGGGGACCAGGAAAATAGCTGACTGTGAGAGCCACTGTGCTAGGGGGTGGGGTAAAGGATTTATACTTTACCCTCTGCTCACTGGGGAGGTTGGTGAAGGCAGGAGCAGTGTGTTGTAAGAGAGCATAGGATTGCCTGGCTGGGGCAGTTGGGTGGGAGGGAGTAACCCCAGGGAGGCAATGGGACCACGGCCAGGCCTGAGAGCAGAGAGGCTCAGCCAGGGGGAAATGCAGGGAGAGAACTTGAGGAAGAGAGAGGAAGTACACAGGGTGGGGTGGAAGGGAAATGAAGGCAGGCTGGAGTGAGGAGCAGGCTGTTGGGAGGGGTTGGTAGATGGAGAAAAGAAAAGTTAAGGGAATAAGATGGAGAGCATAGGGAAGTTCTGGATCTTGGAGCTGTCAAGGGCAGGCAGCAGGTGAGCGGGGAGGGCAGCAGGGGAGGAGGAGGAGGAGAGGAGCTGGAGGAACTGAGCTGGAGGAGGGAAAGGGGGGTAGAAGGAAGAGGAGGAGGGGAAGGAGCAGGAGGGGAGCTGCTAGAGCCCTGTTCATGTGCAGAGATGTAGCTCCCAGCTTTTTTTGTTTTTTCCTGTGTTTGGGGATAAGAAGTGAGCCTGGGAAACTCCAAAGGGAGTTCCCATGGTGGTGGGAATTCTCTCCTCACCTAAAAGGTCCTGAAGTCCCTTCTGGTCGCCAAATATGTAAGTGTAAAAATGAAGGTATGAATGAAAGAGGTGTGAGCAGAGGCAAGAGCCTTAGCCCCAGCAGTCTGCCTCACTCAAGTCCCAGACAAAAAAAACCCTCCCAGCATGGGATCAGCCAATTTATAGTCAAACCACACCAGGATGTAACACAGGGATGTAAGAAAAGGGAACCCTGGGAAGAGTAGAGAATGCTGGGGGATGAAGTCCCTGGGATACAAATTTTTAAAACACACAGCTTCAACTATAGCCTCTTTGTGGATGACTTCTAAATCACTATCTTTAGCCCTGACCTCTTGCCTTCATTCCAATGTCCATCTGTCTTTATAACACATCTCTTGGGGATTTCTTGCTTATCTTATCAGCTCAAGCACAACACATTTAAAACTGAATTCACCATATCTCTCCGCTTGTCTAAACCAACCCCAAAATGAACTCATTTCTATTCTCCCTTGGCTTTCCTTGTAGCTCTCCTCAAACATGGCATCCCTTCTTATCCCTAGGCCTTTGTACTGTACTAGCTGCACCCATTTCTGGAAGGTTCATGTGCCTCAACTCCATATCCGTTTGCCTGGCTTACTTCAAGCTGAGAGTCAAATCCCATCTTCCGTGGGAGGCCATTCCTGGTTCCCAGAGTGGCTAGTTAACAGATTTACTCTCTCTTGAACTTACCTATTTGTTTACATGTCATTTCCCCCATTGGAATGTAAGCTCTTTGAGGGCAGAGAGTATTTTTTTGCCTTACTATGTATCCCTTGCGATTAGCACAGTGTATGGCACCTAATAAATTCTGGTGACACTAACTTCTCCCTCTCTTTTACCCATTACATTCAACTCATCACAAGTCCTGCCAATCCATTCAATAAGACATCTTTGATCTTTATATCAACTGCCACTACTCTCATCCACATTCTCATCACATAACAGGTTCACGGATTATCACTCCCTCTCGTATTGTCAAATTAATCATTTTCTTCTTAAAGGCTTTCATTATAGTTTTCCTTTTTAAGGATTTACAGTGGCTTCTTGGGGTTAAACTCTTTTGCCCAATTTTCAAGAACTTTTATGATTGTGGTCCTTGGACAGGTATTCAAATTCCTTATCTCTTACTACCTTCTAATATGATCTTTCCTTCCTCTTTAGCTAAGCTTTTATCACTCCTCCCATGTAATATTCATGGATCTCCATTTCTATATTTTATTTATGCTGCTATCTTAATGTAGAATGAACTCTGGTGATGCAATGTCTTATGGTAAACTCCAAACAGAAAGGTTTTAAAAACGAGATTTACATTCATTGTTAGCACCCAGAATAACAACACAATAGACGAGATGGTTGCCACCCTACGTAGCTACTAAGAAATTTGAAGGCTTCTAGGCTTCTCAGAACTATGAGAAAAAATGGCATGTTAATTCTTAAACTGAAAGGTCAATAGTACTTAATTTTGCCTTCAGAAACAAAGAATTACACGCCACTGAAATTGGTTATCACTTTTAGAGATATTTCAGGGAAGGAAAAAAGGAATCTTAGTGATATAATAAGACTGGCAAAGCTTAGGTAACTTAATACATAGCCCTGGCAGAAGGAACATGTGTACGGTGTGTACAGGATAATAATGTGGGTGGGACCCACAGATATGAGAAAGGAGAGACAAATATTTTAAGATCATAAAACCTAGAATAAACTCAAGGTAGTCAACTTTGATGTTGATAAACAACACTTTATTTTTCCACCCCAACACTCTAAAACTATAGTAATAAACAATTAGTGCAAGTCCTTTGAAAAGTCAACTTGGTTAAACAAAACTTCTATTAAATATATTTCATAGACCATAAGCATCATATTTTTTCAATCCCTTGCAGATACTCAAGAGCCATGCAGAATAGTTGAACTTTCAGTGTTTAAAGCCTGCTTCATGTTGTTTTATTATTATTATTATTGCTAAAGAATATAAATTAGTTGTCAAGGTTTCAGCAACAGTGATTAATTAATTTTTGAAAGCTCCACGAGATATTCAGACATAAAGTCATGAATCCATATATCAGTATCTGGTAGTGATGTGTCCACCAAGTATGCCACTATTTTTCGATCCCAAGGATTGGTACTTTCAACAACTGCCTGTACCAACGCCACCAAAGGTTTCTTCTCTACATGATTTCGAAACACTATTGAAGCTTCTTCTGACCACTGACTGCATCTCACTCCTAGTACAAAAATACAAAGAATATGCTGTAAGAATATACTTCTGCACTCAAATATTTTTATTTTATTCAAATTAGTCTGAAGAGTCCAAGTTAGAATTCTTGAAAGTAAAAAAAAAGCAGCAGGAAATTTTTTAAAAAGCTCTTGCTAGAGACGGGAGGTCCTAGGTTCAAATCTGGCCTCAGACACTTCCCAGCTGTGTGACCCTGGGCAAGTCACTTGACCCCCATTGCCTAGCCCTTACCGCTCTTCTGCCTTGGAGCCAATACACAGTATTGACTCCAAGACAGAAGGTAAGGGTTTAAAAAAAAAAATTTTAAAAATTAAAAAAAAAAAAAGCTCTTGCTATAGCTTCTTTTCCAGTCTGGACTGAGTCACTTTTATAACCCTACATGACATCTGAATGGACAAAATATTCAGCTTAATGCATTCAATAACATTAATTATCTACTAAGTGCCAAACACTGGAACAAAGGAGAGTCTGAGCTCTCAGTGAGTTTATATTCTAGAAGATCCCTTGGAGTGTGATGGCATGGAATAAAATAGGGAATGGACAATGACCACATCTCTTTCCTCAGCTGGAATTGAAAATGTCCAAAGAGAAAGAACAGGCTCATTTACCTCATGAATAACTAAGATTCAGTCAGGCCTCCTAAGGAATGTTTCTAGGAAGAGTCAATGTGAATAAGTGCCCGTGTCTCGTGCATGTGTCAAGGCTTATCTTGGGAAAGGCACCCTCTTTAGGCCTCAGCCACTTTATCTACAAAATGAGAGGGTTAGACTAGAGACACGCTCTTTTAAGCGCCTTCCAGTTATGGGACTTTGGCTCCATGTATGACAACAGCACATTTTTTCTAATCCTAGATTTTTCATAATTTTTAATACAATTCATTCTACCAGGTAGCATGAGATTGTGAGTTGGGCTACCTGAGTTAAAGTTTCCATGCGAGCTAATGCGAATTTAGGTAAAGGCCTAAAAATTATCCAGTTCAACTCTACAAATGAGGAAACTGAGGTGACTGAAGTTCACTCAGGTAGTGGGTAGCAGAGCCAGGGGGAGTTCAAGCCCGTTCCTAATACAAACTCAGTGCTCTTTCCACCACACCAAAGCTCGTGTGTCTGTCTGTCTGCCATTCTATTCTTATATCTAAAATGAACAGAAGGAACTAGATAACTTCTAAAATTCCTTTTTCATTTCTTCAATTCTGAGCCAAGATCTCTGGAGCTCAGAATGCAAGTGCTATTTTATGAGTTACAACTTTTAAAATGGAACTGAAACGTAACAAAATTCATTTCATAAACGTGGACATCTAGTGTGATGTTAAATCTATAATGTATGATGTTGGATCAGGTTTAATAAAAGTGGTAGGATTTATGTGTACGGTTTCTATTTTAAAACGATTATGCTGTATAATATTTTATACTATATCCTAATATTAATATACATTTTTTATTAATTATTTTCTGGAAATATTCCTTCCCTGCCCAGTGAGCCATCCCTTGCATTGAAGATTAACAAAAAGAAAAAAATCAGTGTAGCAAAGCCAAGCCTACTGCCTTCTGCCTCTAATGGTAATAGTCCACATATATAGTCCTCCAGTGACTTTACTCTTCACTGGGGACATACCTGGTCATTCTAGTCACAGGTTAAAGCTCAGATTGGCTTATTTTATTCTTTCCATTGTTTGTCACTGTGTCTATTTTTTCCTGATTCTCTTTACTTCACTTTCCATCCATTCAGAAGCTTTCCCACATTGGGCTGAATTCTTAATAGTTGCCATTTCTTAGAGCACAATAATGTAGTATTTTACTTCTAGGCACCACATTTGTTTAGCTAGCTGTTCTCCAGTGGATAGGTATCTTTGTTCCCAATTCTTTGCCACCACAAAGAGCACCACGGATCTCTTGGGGTATGTGGGAACTTTGCCTTTGACCTCCTCGAGGTCTGTATACAGCCAGGAGACTAGAGACACGGAGACAAGAGCACATCACTGCGCTAGTTCCAGTTGTACAATTTACCTGCAAGCTGAGCTGTGATGGCCTGAAAGGGCAGCTTCCGGAACACGTCCACTAGAGGCTGTACTTTCCTTACGCTCACTAATTCATGTTTGCCATAGTCCAACTCATAAACAGATACCAGTCCATTGGTCAGAATTCCTTTTAAAAGTACTCTGTGCCACCTAAAAGTAATGAATGGATTAGTGAAAAAAATGAAGATAACATCTGCTTTATAGCTAAAAAACATTTTATGATGAAAAATATAAAGTTAATGTAGTGGTTGCTTTTGCAAGCTAAGATCAAAGGACATGACCATTTCACAGGCTGTCAGTAACATAGTCTAACTCAAGATCAGAATGAGCTCCGCATTAAGACTGAGAGATAATTAAAACATTTCAAACTCAACACCAAATACGAGCATTTCCATACACGTAGAACAGTGAAAGAGAAGTGTACGCGGAACTATAAATCTATTATTTATTGTTTGCTTTTCCTTCCAAGTCTATAATAAATTCAAAGTGGAACACTCAAAGCTGTTCTGCATAAGGCAACATAATTAAGAATGTCATTAAAGTGATAACAGATCAGAGCTTGAAGAATAAGGAAAAAAATCATTGCCAGTTTTTCTTGACCTGCAAGCCTTGCTGCTTAGAACAGATTTTTCCTGGGCTAATTACATGCAAAAATGAGAGGAAAAGATTATAGAACTATATAGTGCTAGAAAGGATGTGGGAGGCAACTTGGTCCAATCCCTTTATTTACAACAGAGGAGGAAAACTAAGTGCCTAGCCCAAGGCTATAAAGCCAGTGTTTGAGACAGAGTCTGGACCCCAGTTACATTCACTAATTCTAGAGCTCTAGTCCTGGTACCAAAATTTGGAGTTGGGGGAGAGTTTGGAGGCCACTGAGTCTAGCCCTTTGCTGGGCTGATGCGATAGTAACTAAGGCCCATTACGGAAAAGTAGCTTGATTTATAAGGCAGCTTTAAAGTAAGTGAGGTAACCTTTAACTAGTGAGAAAAAAAATGCAACTTTTTTCAGACAAATCTTAAATGTAGCAACAAGAGAGGGAGCTGCAAATAGAGAGCTGTGACCTTGGAGCCAGGAGGATCTTCTATTAACTTCCATCTCTTGACATGTACTGTGTATATGATCTTAACTCTTAATGCTCTCAGAAAGATGACAAATTGCAGAAAAGGTACCCATCTGCAATGCAACTGCTCTGAGAGTTCCCTATGTCAATGAAATAACCGATCTAGTCCCAATTCCCCCGTTGAAAAGGACAATTTAATTCAGATGACTATTTCTGGGCATATGAATGGCAGAACAGAACAAACAATAATCTTCAAAAAGCAAGGAGAGATGAGTTCCTTTACTTAAAGGTAGCAAAGGATAACTGAAAAGCAAGACAACCTTAAGATATCACATATACTCAGCAGAATGGCAAAAATGTATTTTAAAAAATGGCAAAATCCAATGATAATGGAAGGTGGGATTACAATACATGGTTGTGGGGCTTTAGAATTTTAAACATGTTGGGAGTAATATGGTAGTAAGTACTCAGAGTTAAAAAAAAAACATTTCCACTACTAAGACTCATAAAAAAGAAAAAAGACCTATACGCATAGATATATTCACAGCTGCTAAATTTGTAATAGCAGAAAAAAAAACTATAAACAACCTCTTGCTCTCTAATATATACACACACAGATATATGGATGGATGTATATTATAGACATTTATACAATCAACAATTAAAGAATAGCTTAATAAGTGGTATAGCAATATAATAAAAATTATTGGGTTATAAAAAACCAATAAACATAAATTTGTACAAAGAAATATGAATATAACAGTACCAAATGATAGGGCCAGAACTATATATACTCTATGACCAAGAAAGAATGAAGAAAGGAAGGAAGAAAGAACATCTGGTCAAACAAGCAGAATTTGGAGTAGCCCTGAAAGGAAACAGAGAACAAAAATGTTTTCTTTTTTTGATTTGTTTGGCTTTTTCGTGTTAGACTCTAAGTTCGGTAGTAAGACGTTGAGAAGAAGATAGGATTTGAAGTGAGAGGCCTCAGGTTCAAATGCTATTTCAACTCATATGACCTTGGGCAAGTCACTTAACTTCTGGAGGAGGGGGTATGTTAGGTTTCCTTTACTCTTAATGAAGGGGATCAGACTACATGGGTGGAAGCAGCTAGGTGGTCCAGTGGATACAGCCCCAGGCCTGGAGTTACGAATTCACTTCATCAATTCAAATCTACCTTCATATATTGACTATTAGTTATGTTACCCTGGGAAAATTGCTTCACCCTGTTGATTTCAGTTTCCTCATCTGTAAAATGATCTGGAGAAGGACATGGCAAACCACTCCAGTATCTTTGCCAAGGAAATTCCAAATGGGGTCACAAATAGTCAGATACAACTGAAATAATTCAACAGCAACAGACATTTGTATCTAAGATTCACTGTGCTTTTGTTGCTATCTATTAAGTATATAATTTAAAATATTTAATATCAAGGCAGCAGGGGAGATCAATCAGAAAATATATACACACTATATTTATTTTCATTTCTCAAAGATAATTGTTTAAGTAAGAGCTCTTGCCTTGATAAGATTATAGCTTCTAAAAGCTTCCTACTTCCTACTTCTGAATCAAGCGTAAAGAATACCAGCACATGAGCTTGAAGTATGCCATAAATATCTGGCATTTACATAGTCCTGTATTTGTATATATCTCAGTTTCAGTTCAGTACCTGTTACTCTTATTAGGTCATATACTTAAACTTAAAAATTAAATCTTAATCTTGATTTGAAGATATATGAAGGAAAAGTTGCATAAATATGGCCTTCTTTGCTTGGACTAATGTAACAGACTTCTAATTGGCTTCCACACCTTCACTTGCCACAGTGATTTTTCCTAAATCACACATCTGGCCATGTCATCCCCTCTGCTCAAAAACTCTAGTAGTTCCTTATTACTTCCAAGATCAAATACAAACTCTTCTGTTTCACATTTTAAAGCCCTTTATAACCTTCCTCTTTCCTTTCTTTCTAGTCTTTTTACATATTACTCCAATCCATGTGCTTCTTGATTAAAAAAGAGATGAGAACAAAAATGGAGCCTCTAAAAGCTCACTTCAAATAAGTTTCTTCCCACACATGTTAAAAATCATATAAGATAGAATGACAGAAGAAAACAGAGCTCAATTTATTCAGCGGTGAACAACAAGAGTAAAACTAAAGATATGTATTCACTAGAGTCACTGAAAGTGCTCCACAGATTCCAAGTAGAAGATGGTTTCCCTATTGATGAGCAGTTTTTCAAATGTTTCCATCTATAAGGGACACTGCATTTATATATCAATTCCTGAAACAGTACAAAGTTTCCAGAATGAAATCTATAGTTATTCCAAAGAGACTGGCCAAGTCATCAACACTTGGACAAAGTGGATGAAAAACTGCCCAGAATAAGACATAGGGCCCACAACAGCCGCAACAGACTGTCAAGGAACTCAAACTGAACACGAGAGAGACTGAACATTTTTTTTTTAACACCAATAATCTCCAGGTGAGCCAAAAGTGATGAAAAGACAGGTGGTACGTCTTGGTAGACATAGAATGTTGGGAATTATGGTTTGTGTTCAGGAAGTGCCACAAAGACATCATATAAAGAACTCATTTTAATTGTAAAAAAAAAAAATTGTAAAAAATTAGGCCAGTCAAGTAATGAGAAAAAGGGATAAAAGATGGCCAGTCTGAGTATGACAATGGCATTCACAAAATATTACAAGTATCTGAGTCTTTGAGTTTTTTCAGTGCTTCCTTTATGGAGTATTTGTAGAAAGACTTATATATGGGTAGAGTACATCTATAGCTATAAAATGACAAATCAGAGGTGTAAACAATTTTTTCAATTCTTGAGATAAATCTCATTAAAAAATCTAATTCTATGTTCTTATTATAAAGTGAGAACTCTAAGTATTTCGCAGTCTAATCTTTGGCATAAACGAGTGTTAACAGAATGATGGTTCCTATATCGGGATGTGAATTACACAATTTTAAAGGTTAGCAAATTCTCTAATTAGTTCCCCCCCTTTTCTGTTTAAAGTCGTTTTTTTTTTGGTGAGTCCCAGTCACTCCACTGGGGCAGAGAAACTTTGTCACCAACTTCTCTTGAGGACAGAACTTACATCTATATAAGGACTCCTCAGATACCTACTTATTTTCCACTTTTGCAGCATACACTTTGTCTTTCTCCACTGTTACAGGTCGCTCTTCAGACACACTATAATACAAAATCATTTCCTCCATCAGAACTTCCAGTTTATGTAACTCTTGCCAAGGCTGGATAACAAAATGACCAGGATGGCAGGCCACTGGCACATAGACATCCATATGTTCCCCTGGCTTCGACAAAGGAATTGGAGGGGGAAGCTCCATCATAGAAAGTTTGGTGGCATGTTCTAGTACAGACTTTGGGATGGTATCGGTGAAGTTTTTCTTGATACTTTCAAGAGTGGTTCTAGGTACAGTGACACTGTCACTTTTGTTGTTAGGATTACTTTCACTGGGTGTGACACTCAAAAACACATCCTTCTGATGCTTCCATAAATCCGCATTTGTAATCTGACGATTAATGCTGCGATGAGGATCTGGGAAATTTTTAGGAGTAAATAGATAAATATGTGCGATCCCTTTGGGTTCATCCAATTTCATAACCTTTTGGAAAAGAAATAAAATGATTTAATAAAACAAAATCTACATCTGTCCTAAAAAGATAAAAGTTATTTATAGACTCACCACTGTGAAAAAGATGAATTGGTATTTCATTGTGAATTATGTATTTCATAATATGAACATATTATGAAAATATGTTCATCATTATGAATTATTGTGAATTTAAGATGATATATTTTCCATTGTGCCTTTACACAAAAGTAAAACCAGCATGAATAACTTTAGGGGACTAATTGACTTACCACTCCTAAAAACTCAAGGAGAGCACCATGCTATGAATTATATTTTGCTTAGTTCTTTTTATGAAGGTTATAGTCTCTGGGAAAACATGAATGATGGTTCTATGAGAAAATTTCAGTGTTGACAACATTTCCCCTTTATTTTATTTTTAATGTTGTTTTTAAAAATTATTCCCCCTTTGAATATTAAGTTATATAAGGCATGAAAATAGGGTTTTGTTTTGTTTTGCTCAAAGTGTTCTATGGCCAAATTATTTTGGGAAATGCTTGCTGGATTAGATAAGAAATAAACTAAAGACTTTTGTTTTTGGTCCAAATTATTAAGCAGCAGCCCAGGTTCCTCTTCACTCCTGCCCTATCTGGGAGGCAAAAGTGATTCCCTATGCAAATTAAAATAAGGCTCTGGAACTCCTAACAGAGGACTGAGCACATCTCTGATTTCTGCCAGAATAGTAAAAGGAAGCTAAAAATGCTAGAGTTTCTGAAATATATTTAGTAGCATATGGAGAATATCTAGGAAATGTGATTTTTGCAGTACAGGGAACGCCTTACAAATTACAAATTTCTATATGGTCATAGGCTCACATATTTATTGATTAAACCCTTATTACTATTTATTAAACCCTTACCTTCCATCTTAGAATGAATACTGCGCATTGGCTCTAAGACAGAAGAGCAGTAAGGACTAGGCAATGGGGATTCAGTGACTTGCCCAGGGTCACACAGCATGAAGTGTCTGGGGCCAGATTTTAGCCCAGGACTTCCCCTCTCTAGGCCTGGCTCACAATCTACTAAGCCACCCAGCCTTCCCTAGACTCACCGATTTAGAGCAATACACAGCCAATAATTGTCAGAGGCAGAACTGGAAAAGCACACAGTGTGACACAGTGAAAAAAACAAAGCAGTGGATTTGGAGTCCGATAACCTAGGTGCAAACGTCACAGTTTCCCCCTGCCACACCCAAGTTCCCTTGAGCATTTCACTGAATACTTCCATGGGACTCAACTTCCTCAGAATTCCACAATTCAAGTCCAGCATATCACTATGGTCACTAGAGCAGGATGGGGCAGTGTCTGGTATAAGAATTCCCCGATGAGAAAACACCCTCTACCAACTCGGGAGGGCACCTTTCTGCCAAGAGAAGGCAAGAGACATGGTGAGGCCTACAGAGCCGATGTGGACACAAGAAGGACTTGACCCTGGGCCTTCCTATGCACTACACCATTAGGAGAAACTCACATCTAAGTAGAACTTTCAGGCTCTTGGAGCACGGTTTGAGACTTTAAACATGTTTACCTATGTCAGTTGTCATCTTATTTGACACCAGCTACTATGGTTGTTTCAGGGGATAAACCTAGAGGCTTCCCATTATGCTTAGCAACCATTCAAATGGGATGACAAATAGAGGAATCAATAAAATACCAATAGAGATAGCAGCTGCAAAGCTAAGTCCCTACTGGAGATTTTGCTAGTCTACTCTTTTCTGGTAAAAGAGCCCTCTGTTTATTGCTTATCGCTCCCTTCTAGAAAGTCAACAGAGTGGAATGCAATTTCTGGTGGTCTGCAAAGAGCTGAGTTTGAATCCTACATCTGACACTAGCTGACGAATCAAGTCATTTAACGTGCACAAGGGTTCTATCTAACCAGCCCGTCCTACTCTGAGACTCGGTTCCTGCATGGCCACAAATAGGATAATAAGGCCTGCAGCATTTTATCTCATGGGGTTGTTGAGAGGATGTTAGGAGGCAGTGAGTGTTAAATATTTTGTAGATGTCACATAAATGTCTATCATGATTAATTTCTCTTTTTAATTTTTTTAATAACATTTGTGCTCACTATTTTACCTTTTTAGTAGATCTTCCTCTTCATTCTCCCCTACCTGTACCATATATGGGCATCCCTTCAAGGCTTGGGCCTCTCTTTCTCTCTCTCTCTGCTCCCCTTAATGATTTGAGCTTTCCCCACTATTTTAATTATCAAGTTTATTGCATATAACTCCCAAATCTATAACTGGCCTAAACTGGAACTCCAAACAGCTCAAGTGCCATCTTCTCATGGAGCTGACTATTTTCCCAGATGGGAATGATCTTTTCTTCCTGATTTCTCATAAGCACTCTTATTTATTTATTTTATATTTTTATTACATTGTAAAATATGCTTAGGTTTCAAATATATTTCTTCTGGACTCAAAGTTTTCAAGTGTCTAAGAAACCAACATGTCATTTGACTCTGATAGTATATTCCAAATTAGATTCTCAATCTCTCCCATCAGTACAAAGAAGGGACAGAGAGACACGTTCTCATCTCTCTTCCTTGGGGTCATGCTCGGTCACTTTTGCAGGTCATGGTGCTTGGGCTGAGTCTTAAGGGAAGCTAGGAGTTTTTTTAGTCTCTCACTGAAGATTAGAAGGGAGAACACTCCAGTATGAAGGATGGATACTGAAAAGGTACAGAGATGGGACTGGGTAAGACATTTGCACGAGGAATAATAAGTTGGACCACAGAGTATGTGAAAGTGCAAAAAATTCTGGAAAAACAAGAAAAGATCAGGTAATGAGTAGCTTTAAATACCAAACAGTGTAACTTATAGGTGATCTTGGAAGCAAAAGAGAGTCACTGGCGTGTATTCAGGAGAATGGAGAGGAAACATGCTTTCAGAAAATTACTTTTGGCTTGTGAAGGATGAATTGGGAAGGGACTTAAGGAAGTTCAAGTAGAACACTATGGCAATAGTCGTGATGAGGGCTTGAAAATGGGTAGTGGCTCTGTGTTTGTGAAGAAAGTCATATGGGAAAGATATTGAAGAGAAAGGAATTACAAGGTTTGGACTGGAAATGTGGGCTGAAGGGGCAGGTAGGTGGCTCAGGGGATAGAGGGCTAGGCCTGGAGATGGGAGTTCAAATTTGGCCTCAGATACTTCCTCATTGGTTAAGTCATTTAACCCTATATCACTTTTCTGCCTTGAAACTGGTACTTGGTATCAATCCTAAGACAGAAGGGGAGAGTTAAAAAGAGAATAGAAAATATGGGTTGAATAAGAAAGAAGAATTGAGGATGCTATTAAGATTGAGAGCCTGGGTGTCTATAGAAGAATGGTGGTCCTTCAGCATAACAGGACAGAATAATCAGTTTTGTTCTTAAGTATTTAAAAATGCACATATAGCATTCTAAATTTGAATCCATTTTTCTTTACTTTACATAACATACTAAAGATAGTAAAGCTATACTATATATTGTTAGATGTCATTAGTATCTTTGGAATCTTTTTAATTCTCCCTCAACCCCTAAGCTCATATCTTGTACATAATGGGTGTCAGGCAACAAGCATTTATGCATCACTTAGGATGTGCCAGACCCTGCGCTAAGTGCTAAGGTTTCAAACAAAGACAAAAAGTAGTCTGTCCTCCAGAAGAATACATCATGATTAAGGACACAACATGTAAATAACTATGTAAACCTAAGCTAAGGTGAAGGTAATCTGACAAGGGAAGGCACTGGTGATGAACAGCAATATTTATCCAATATATAAGTACAAGAGACTCAAATTCTAAGCTTTATAGGAATTCAGAAAGGGAAAAAAATCCATATAGCATGTATTTTAGTAAGGGGGAAGAGGGATTCTGAAGAGAAACTGCATCTTCATTTGACATCCTTAAAAAAAGGATAGACATTAAGACACAAAAATAGTAGATTTCTTTTGGAGATGTTCAAAAACAAATTCAAGGAGATCAATTTAAAAATTCAAATTCAAGAAAAGGAAAACCAATCTTTCAACCAGTATTTTTTGTTTATAACCCAAATTAGGGCAGTTATGTTGCATTTTAGAAGCATACATTAATTGTATCCATGTATTTGATACAAGTTAGCCAAATTATTCAAATTGTTTATGGCTAATGAGAGGCAGCCTGGGGCAATGGTTAGAGGTCTGGATTTAAAGCTAGTTGGACCTTAAATTCCATTCCAGGCACCCTCCAGCCATCTGACTGTCTCTGGGCAAGTTCCCCCAGCCCTTGCAAAACCACCCATCCTTTATTCCCCTGTCAGCCACATGGGGCCTTCTTAAGCACTAAGGGAGGAAGCTAAACACTGCCTGTATCCCACAGCAGTGCCTTAAGGAAACTGCATTGTAAGCCATAAAGCTCTACATAAGCAAGTTATAATAGAAAATAGAAGCCCGAGCATTTAGCAAAATGCTATATATAATCATAATTTCCAAAAGAGAAATGTTTCATGTTGTAAGGTACTTAATTCTTTATTGCCAATGAAAATGGCAGTAAAAGGGCATCTACTGGCCATAACTGTAGCACATCAGAGAGAAAACAAAATAAAACTCTACTCACAAAACTTTAGTGTTCTCAATAATAAGGAAGAAAGCTAGGGCAAGTGTTTTACAAATATCACAAAAATTTAGGACAATTTCTCAAGCAAAAAACCATTTAATGACAAGTTAGACTGTATGTAAAAGCAAAATGGAGCTCATGACTAACCCAAAGAAAGTTTCACTTCAATATAAAATAAAATCCTCCAGTTACATTTATGGCTTTACCTGTTAGAACTTTAAGCAATCTATAAGCTGTTCAGAAAAATGCTAACCTTAATGCTGCAATCAGAGCAGTTCAAAACTGTATCTCTTAACCAAAGCACAGCATCTGGTGTCCACATGCCAATCGAAAGTGGAAGATCAGCTAAACAACACTTAATGGCCTGAAAACAAAATGTAACAAAAATATATGAATATTTTTAGCTCAAACCATTTGAAAATACATGTTAGCTAGAATAATTCAGAGGTGACCAAGGGACACAGCAATCAAGTACTACTTATGAAAAAAAACATTCCTTATTTTGAAAGACAAAACTGAGCACAATCACAAAAATTACTTTAGCACTTAATTTGTGAAAGAAAAAGATGGACTCTTAGTTATCTCTATCCTGAGACGGAATGGCATTGGGATCTGACAGCCTGGCTTCAGATGCCAGCTGTTTGCTATGCTGGTGCAAGTCACTTCAGCATTCTAAACCCCCCGTTTCATCATCTACAAACCAGGGGAGGCAGGGAGGCCTCTAAGGTTCCTTTCAGCTCTAATTCTATGATATTATGAAATACGAAAATCTAACAGATAACAATTAAAAATTAAATTTAAAAAATCCCTCATTACCACCTTTGGCCTTTCCCATCTCTTATTTGTGACTTAGTTGTGTCGGTCCGATGGATATAAATGAAGTTACGGTGCTCACTACACAACACAAATCTGCCCATTAATGCACGTGTGCACACACATACCCCCACTCTTAATAAATACATTTTGGTTTTGAGTTATTGTTCAGTTGTGTCTCTTTGTGACCCCATTTGGTTTTTTGTGGGCAAAAATACTGGAGTGGTTTGTCATTCCTTCTCCAGCGCATTTTACAGATGAGAAAAGTGGGGCCAACAAAGTTAAGCGATTTGCTGAGGGTCAACAGCCAGTAAGTGTCAGAGGTCACATTTGAACTCAGGAAGATTTGTCTTCTTGATTCCAGGCCTGGTGCTCCATCCACTGCGCCATCTAGTGGCTCCCATGTGAAATGCTGAAATCTAACAACTGGAAAAATAATCTCTCTTGACCACCTTTGGGTTTTACCTGATGTCTTCTTATATCTCGTTCCTATCTGAGCAGCTGTGATCAAACAAGGAGTATATCACTTTCCCCTAGGCAAAATGATGAAGGAGATAAATCTTGTTTCCAGAGTTCTCCTCTTGTAGGTAGCCCCATTTCTGTGCTGGATTCCCTTTTTGAACTTTCTCCTCCCATGCTCCCTCCCCACACTATGGTGCTTTTCCTGAGCACCAAAAAGGGCGCTAGGTTCCTCCTAGGCTCCCCTCACCTATCAACATGTTCTCAAACCTCCAGGTTAGTCTAAGCTCTCATTTTAGCAGCAATATGGAGAGACTCAATACAACACTTTCATTTGTACTTCAGTAATGTGCTATTATTATTATTGTTATTGTGTGGAGCAGCAGGTGGAAAGGTGCAGTAGATAGAGCATCAGGCCTCTAGTTAGGAAACTCAAATTAAACTAGCTGTGTGACCCTGGGCAAGTCACTTAATCCTGCTTGCCTCAGTTTCTTCATCGGAAAAATGAGTTGGAGAATGTAAAATGGCAGATCTCTCCAGGCTCTTTGCTAAGAAAACCCCAAATGGGGTCGTGAAGAGTTGGGGCAAGGTTGAAACAAATAAACAATAATTAGGAAAGAGAAATAATAGAGAATAATGACTTAATGCTTTGTTTTTAAGCATTCTAGCAATACGTATTTACAAACAATATTACTGTCATATATTAATGCCAGTAGTTTATTTTTTAATGAAATTCTAATTACCAATCATTCTTGTTTGCTCATTAAAGCTCAACTCTTACTATATAACAGGTTGATTTGTAATTATCTGAACTTGGACATGACAATATTACATTTATTAAAGATACATTCAGATTATTAATAAAAAGAACTCATACTAATCTTTTAATATGTCTAAATTGGCAAATTTTAATTAATCTTTTGAAAAGGAACAAAGAACTAAAATTAGACAAGTTTCAATTTTAAAAATAGGATTTAGATTAATCTGAGACTGCTTTCTTAAAGAGTATCTAGTCGTGATTGTATTATGGCTACAACTCTAAGTAGTTTGTGCTAATTTTCCAACGTCTGTTACCTGGGGTGGAATCGCAATCAATTCCTGTAGAAACCGAGGTGGAATTTCTCTGAGTTCTGAAACTTTTATGGATGTAACTGTGCCAGTATCCAAGAACTGAACATCAAGAGCCCGACTACTGTGAACATTTGTTATCTGGAATGAAAAAAGCATTTATTAACTTAAAATGGACAAAACAGAAAGATGTCTGAGCACTAAAATTCCAGTTTATATTTATAGGATCCTTGATCTAGAGCTGCTGGGACCCTCAGAGACCATTCAGTTCAATTCCATCATCTTACAAGTGAGGAAACTGAGGCTTAGATTGGTTAAGGGAATTGCCTACAGTAATACAGGTATTAGTCAGAGGCAGAATTTAAGCCCAGGTCTCTGTCTCCAGAACCAGGGCTCTTTGTACTGTACCAAGCAATAAGTAACAAAAAACTCCCAACATTAACAAATTAAGCTGACTTGTCCTAAATTTAAAATGTACTTATATGCTTTATTTCAATAACTTCATCTTAGGAAGATTTAATAATCATTCTTTCCTACAAAGGGCATATTTCATATGATACCTTACTATAGACTTCTCATAAGTCAGAAAGGTTTCATTTAAAACCAGTTAAGATTACAAGACATTATGCTGGATTAGACCAATTGTTTTCTTTGTGTTAGTCATTTTACAATGAAGACTTTGTGGGAAATCACGGCTAGCATACTTTATGGCATAACAATACATAATTCTAGTTTTCCTTAATAAAGAAGCAATTGGGGCAGCTGGGTGGCTCGGTCGATTGAGAGTCAGGCCTAGAGAGGGGAGGTCTTAGGTTCAAATCTGGCCTCAGACACTTCCTAGCTGGGTGACCCTGGGCAAGTCACTTAACCCCCATTGCCTAGCCTTTATACTCTTCTGCCTTGGAACCAGTATTGATTCTGAGATAGAAGGTAAGGGTTAGGAAAAAAAGAAGTGATTGTTAGGGTCACTGCAGAGTAAGTTTAATTTGGTTGAGAAACTTGTTACCTCAAAAAGTAAAATGCCAACAGGTAGGCCTTAAACATAATAAGAAATTTAGCAATGAGACCTCATTTAAAAACAGAACTTTTTATTAAAAAAAAAATGGAACAAATAGCTCTGGGAAGGGGAAGGGAAGAAGGAAAGGAGACAATATGGATCATATGACTCGAAAATTTAAACTTTAGGGGAAATTTGTTATTAAAATAAATAAGTTTTTAAAAACAGAACTGAGTACATAAATATAAGCAATGAACAGAGAAACACCATATGGAACAATATCTAAACAAACTGGACACAGGGGGTGTCACTTCTCACTACTAAAATATAATGTAACTGCTACTTCATTTACCACCACCAAGCTGCTATCAAAGTCTGATATCCTCTCAGCCTAATCTGAAATCACACCATGCCTTTAGGCCTTGAACCAGATCTTGGACTGTGAACACAGCTACAGTCATCTACTTGGCTGCGGGCTCAGACGGGTGGGCACCTGAGGTGCCCAAACCTCTCATTCTTCATTATTTTCTCTGAGTAAAGACGACTGCTGACTGCCAAGCTGTTCTGACTCTAATTGAGGTTGCGAGCTCCCAACATGCAACCAACCATCTCCCTCCCTTCCATGTAGGTTCCAACCAGCAGGCACACACTGGGAACACTGTACATGCTACTCTGGGTGGATGGGTCAATGATGACAGATAGCAGAGAACACAGGGAACGACTCAAGTTCCTATTTTCTTTCTTCTTGGCTTTGACTGAAAAAGAGAACACCTTAAGTGTGTGGCAACCGAAACTGAAAAGAAATAGCGAGATAATAAAAGAGTTCTCCACTACCTATGGGAGATTGCGGTCCCAAACAAACTACATCATAGATTATAGAAATAATTCCCAGTTGTGGTCTCTGAGTCATTATGGGTAAATGAGCAAACACAGAAAAAGGAAGACTATTCTAGGGCAGGAAAACAGATAAAAGACCCAGTTTTTGCAAGGGAAAACAGGTGGACTCCAGCTTTAAACTATAGGTGGAGGAGTTTGGTGCAGACTCTCAGACCAAGATTGGGAATTGCTCAGAAAATGTCTATTTACGAATCAAGGAAGCAGTATTATTAAGCAGTTTATTAAGAATGATAAAGTCAGACTGATCTCAATATAATAACTAGACTGGCAGTTCAGGGCAACGACAGAGACCGTAAATGGATTTTAGCCATGCATCTGGTAAAATGATATCATTTTTTGGAAGGTAAAAAGGATGACAAAGATTGGTAGATTTAGAAGTAACTGAACAACTAGCCATAAAGAGATCTCATTGAGAGATCAGTGTTAACCTGGAGAGATGTCTATAGTGATATGCCAGAAAGACTTTGTTTTTAGTCATGCTCCAATCACAGTTTTTACCAAAATCTAGATGAAGATATATTTATTTATCAAACTTGAAGATGACAAAAAGCTAAGAGATAGACAATACATTAAATGACAGAGAAATGTAATCTAAAAAGAACTTCATGAGCTGGAATGAGACACTCAATTTAAGAAAACAAAAATCAATAGAAATAAAAAGAAAACTGCTTAGGTTAAAACAAATTGAACATCTAAGTATAGGACAGAGAAGACAGAACTATAAATAATAATTCATTAAAAAGAAGATGATGGTTTTGGCAAACTGCAGGCTCCATGAGTTAACAAGGAGATATGAAAAACCATTTAATGATGTTAACCTCAAGCAGTTCTGTATTATACAGAAATAGCACTTTTTGTGCTCCAGGAACATGTTTTCCAGTACTCTAATGAAAAGAAGGAAAAAAGTTTAAAGCAATTTAAAATTTGTTGTTTTTGTTTAGTTGTTCAGTCATGTTGGAATCTTTGTGTGACCCCATGGGTCACAGCTATCCATTGGATTTTCTGGGCAACGACACTGAAGTGGTGTGTCATCTTCTTCTCTGGTAGATCCTTTTGTTGGGCAATCAGAGGTTAAGCAATTTACAGAGGGACACATAGCTACGAAGTGTCTCAGACCACTTTGCTCTCAGGTCTTCCTGACTCTGGCCCCAGTGGACAGGAAATATCTGAAACTGGATTTGAATTCAGGTCTTCCTGACTCCTTCAGACCCAGTGCTCTTAACCACTGAACCACAACTGCCTCTGATTTTAAATTTATTCATTTCAATTTAAGAATAGATTAAAAAATTATTTCTCAGAATATCGGAGTTGAAAGATATTTCAGAGGCCATCTAGGACAATCCATAAATGAGTAAGAATTCAAACTACAACTTTTCTCACATGTTATGTAGTCTTTGCTTGGAAAGTCTAGAGGAATAACACCAGCTCCAGAAATGGATGATTATCCATTTCACTTTGACAGCTAATTGTTAGGAAGTTTTTCTTCACATCAAGCTTAAATCTACCTCTTTGCAATTTCGATCCACTATTCCCCATTTTATCCTCTCCAGTCAAGTAAGAGAAGTCATTTTTCCATAGGACAATTGCTTGTTGATTACTTGAAGACGGACAGCTGTCAGGTCTCCATCAAGTCTTCTCCAGGATAAAACATTTCCAGGTTTTTCAGCTGAACTTCATATGGCATGGCCTCAAGCCTTCATTCAGGTAGCCCTTCTTTTGGGGCATTCTCCAGCTCACCAATGTCCTTCCTAAAATGTACTACCATATCTTGCAATTCATAAAGGGTGGAGAGGGGTGGCAGGTGGAGAAGGCACACAAGATATGTTGTATAACAAGGCAAAGGAAGGAGAATGCATTTTTTTATGTGTAGTCATGTGCTCTTCCTTGCTTCATACTGAGTTTTAGCACAAAGTTGAATTCCAAAATGTGGCTTTTGATAATTTGCCAGTACATACCAGTGAGTTCACCAGGATGTGCACTCTCATGTTCTTTTTGAGGAAAAAGCACTGACTACAAGTACAGTGCTTTAAAAGAAATAACTTAAAGTTCTCCTGCATTAGATGACATCAAAAATACTCTGTTCACAATTACAAATACAACATTTCAAAAAAAAAAGTGACAATCTGTATTTAATCAAAGGAGTATGGAAAAGGATAATGTGGGGACTTAAAGTCATGCTACATGAGATTTAACTAGAGATTCTAATTCATCATTAGGAAAAATTTCCTAACAATAAAAGTGGTGTGAAAGTGTCATTTCAGGGAATAATAAGTTCTCTGTTCCCAGAAGGTCTCAAAGTTGAATAACCACTTACAATCATTTCAGGGGAGAATGCAAGGCTGGTTTTAGAACAAGTGCCAAAATAACGACAAAGGGAGAGATGAATATAGCCTGCAGGAGTCATGAAAACTATCCTGTAAGAGATGATCCCGAGTTAAGTTCTGCATTAAAGGTAGACTTTGGATAAGTAGGCACAATTGAGAGGGTAAAGGCATTTCAGACTGGGAGAACAGTAGAATAAAGTTGGAGTTAGGAATGAAGGGAACAATTCTGGAGCAGGGATTTTATTGTGGGTAAAAAAATAAGGATGGATCAGTAAAATGATGTCAGATTGGGGATGGTCATGAATACCAAATTGAACATTTTACATATATATGAAAAGTAGAATTAAGCATGAAAAGACAGAGAAATTCATGCTTTCTTAAAGACTAATTTTGTGATGTTTTGTGGGATGGATGGATTAGAGGTGGAAGAATCTGGAGGACAAACTAGGAGACTTTAATAATAATCCAGATAACAGGTAACAGATGTCTGGACTTAGCTGGTAGGAGTAGAAAGGGATAGAACCCAGATGCATTTAAAAGCTGAGGTGATTGAAATTAATGACTGATTATGAAGGAAAGAGAAGAATAAAAAAACCAAAGTTCTAAACTTAAAAGATTGAGAAAATGGTGGGTAGTGTCTTTGAAAGAAATAAAGAGATGTTGAGAGAGGGAATCAAATTTAGGGGAGGGAAGAGAAAGATATCCCAGAGGTAACTGGGTCTGAAATTTGGGATCAGAAGACAAGGTTAAAGATAGAAATGTTAGAGCCATCTGCATAAAAGTTATGGTTCAAGTGATAAGACAAGATTAGTTCAACTAAGGGAAAGAATATAGATATAATAAAAAAGCATATCTCAGTTTTTAGCTCTCCAGACTGAAAGTTCTGTTTTTAAAAAATCTAAAGCTCCTATATCCATAGATATATTTCAAGGGTACTCTTTAACATGTTACATAAGGAAGATAGCATAGAATAATGGATAAAGAGCTGGCCTCAGAATTGGGAACACCCAGGAACCAGTGGTGCCTCTAATATACTCTGACTAGTGTGTGAGTAATGTTGCAAGTTCACTTAACTTCTTGATGCCCAAGGTGATGATGCTTTAAGACTTTGGGTTGAGGAAATGAGAGTTCTCTAAACTAAAAAAATCACAGGTCTGGATGAAAAAAAAAATGAGGACAACAAGCATTACTACTGCCAAAAATAACAAACATTTAAATTTCTTTAATTATAACAAATTCATATATTCTGGATATTATGGCACAGTAAAACCTGCTGAGATATATAATAAGGCCATTCAGATTATTGCTCATACTGAGCATGCAATCTTTCTCAAGTTTAAAAATCCAGTTTTGTGAACTTCTATTAACACTAAGCTTCTAAGGTGACTGAAAATGGGGCACTCTTGGATAAATTGGTACTGACTCCCATTTATTAGGCTATTTAAAAATTCTTACATAGCATAGTTAGGAATCACTGAGAAATCTTATATGGCTGAATCACTAATGATTTGCTATGATATATTTATAAAACTGCTAACCTGGCTGTAAGGCCAGGAAGTTTCTGGAAATGTACATTTGAGCAATGGAAATGGCGGGTGCAGGTAGTTTGCATCACAAAGCAAATTAGTAAGTACATAGACTAAACTCCACAAAGATGAGATAAGACCACAATGGTCAGTTCATGTGAGGAGAGGAAGGTATAACAGTTGGATCTTCAATTGGTTATCAAGAAAACAAGGTATGCTCCTGGCACACTGAGTGCCCTTCTTGGGGTGAACTTATTGGAAGACAGACAAATGAACAAAACAAGCAAAGACAATTTGGCCCTGCACTACTGAGGTCATATATGCACTGGTGAGACCACAGCTCCATTGGAGGAGTGAATACTCCTAATGAGGTCATGTGATGGATAGCAAATAGCAGAGAGTCTCACATCTTATTTACTAAATACTGAGAAAGAACTTAAGATCCGAAGGTCCAGACATTATATTTGAAGCACTGTAGTTGGTGGGCCAAATGAGCACACAATAGAACACTCATGACTGACTGGCCAGCTGCACTTTAGAATCTTAGAAATGAAGAGTTCATTTGTTCTATGCTTAATCTTACTTGTAATGCTGTAGTCTCCATTTGATGATTTCCACTACTGGGAAATTCAGCCCTTGGAGCAGTGCATTCACTTTCATGTATATCTAAATGTTGGGCAGTTTTTCTTATTGAATCTATAACATATGAGCAAAAACCCTCCCCCAAACAACTGATAGTGGTAGTCCAAGTGCTCCACTGGAATCCTCGTGATATTAGAAGAAAGTGAAGAAGGCGCTAATATGTCAGTTTATGGGAGAACTTGACCAAAAAATGCAAAGGAGAGTTAAGTATGTTTGGCTGTAATCTGCATCAATGGAAGGAACATGCACATCAATGAGACCACCCATTTAAGCACTTGAATATTGAGTACTATCTCACAATACATTTTATCCATTTGTTCTAATTCGGTTTACTAAAAAAAAATTAATTTCTTTTTATTTGACAAACGTTCAAAATTTAACAGTAATCATATCCCTAACCCACAATTATCCTCTACTCCAAATAAAACATCTCTACTTCCCAAACTATTTTCTCATTTTTCACTTGTCTGGACCTGGAGTCAGGAAGACTTGAGTTCAAATCTGGCCTCAGCTAGCTGTGTGACCCTGGGCAAGTTTGCCTCAGTTTCCTCATCTGTAAAATGAGGATAATGATAGCACCTACCTCCCAGGATTATTGTGAGAAACAAATGAAATAATAATTGTAAAGTGCTTAGTTAGTATAATGCCTGACATACAGTAAGCACTGTATAAATGTTAAAGATTATTATTATCTAGTAACTTTATTATCTTAGTCATCCTCTTATTTAGGCCTAGTACATCAACATTTCTTCTAAAATGTTATACTAGACACAATAATCTAGATTTTTTTAAACCAGTATAGAATATAAGGAATGATCTCTGGGGTCACCATTAAGATTTCCATTAATGCAGTCTAAGAATTAACTTAAGCTCTTAGCTTTTTCATGAAAAACTTTCTAGTGATCCATTCCCTACTCTGTACTTTTCAATTATTTTTTAAAACTCAAGTGCAGGATTTTATCTCAATTGAAATTTCATTTTGTTAATTGAAGCTCATCATTTTAGCTCTTGAGATCTTTTATTATATTCCACAGTCCACTATCCTTCCCTGTTTTTTAGTTAATTCAGAAATCTGATAAGCTTTCATTCAAGTCAATGATAAAAATTTTGAACTGAACTTAAGGCTAATGGATGTATAACCTATCATTTAATGGAAGCTAGTCTTTAAGAAAGCTGACAGGTATGGGAGAAGTAATATGAGGCAGAATAGGTAAGAAAAGAGAAATGAGAGAAATGGAAGAATAAAGGAAAAAAGTAGTGGTAAGAAGAAGCAAGTGGCATTGACAGTCACAAGACACTGACAGCAAAAAGAGTCACTAACAACGAGGCAGAAAATAGTATAATTCTGTAGAAATTTGTAGCCCACAGACTTATAGGGAAGCATCATGCCATACTAAAGGTATAGCAACAGAATAACTGTCCTTTGCACAGAGAAAAAAGTCATTTAGAGCTCAATAGTTACCCACTTTGGCAATGAATTATGCTAAAAGTTGATCAACCATAATAAAGTAATGGGGTGTGTGTGTGTGTTTGCACGCGCGTGCACTTGCAATCAGATAGGCTCACTGGTATGATCTAAACTCTGCAATGTCAGACACAAAAAGCCAGTACAGTTGCAAAAACCCATGAAAGATTAAAATGCTATTGCTAAAGACACTTTAACCACGGGACAATAATTCTATTCCTAAATAATCACTGAACTGTTCAGAAAGAACAGTTTGTGTTTGAGGATATCCTGTTCGTTTTCCTGCCCTCCAAAGTTGCCTCAATGATTCAAGCTATGGATCAAATTGTTATATAGAATATGAAATATTCTGGAATGGCTTTAAGAAGAAAGTTGATGCATCATAAAGGTTCATTGGAAGCCTTTCATTTTTGTTCTAGGATTAACTAATGCTATAATTTACTCAAAGGATGCACTGTTAAGTTACTGTTTAGCCTGAGGTAAATACATGCAATTAAGACCAAGGAAGAATTGTTAGAATCAAATCAACAAACATTTATGAAGCACCTACCATCACATGCTAGCTAAGCCCGGGTGTCTATGGGGCTAAAGAGACAAAAACAGTAGTCTCTGTCCTCAGAGATATACTTACTACTAAACCATTAAGCCTTAACTTAGGAGAAGCCATTTGTGTTTCTTTACAATTCATATGAAACCATACTAAAAAGTTCTGTGACAATCCAGAGACAAGATAAAGAAATGTAGAATGCAATCAATGAAAGATACAGTAATAAAAGGCAAATTAAATCATTAGAAGTCATATTTGCTATACTTAAGTGAGATCTAGCCTTCCTATGCCATAGTCTAATCATGAATCCATTTCTACAAATTGTTATATTGAAGGGTCCATTTTTACCTTTTCATATTACAGTTTCGAGTTTTATTATATACAACTTCTACTCTATTATTGGCAAATTCAGAATAGCGTAACCCCTGCAAATCTGTTGTTTCCATTTTAGAAATTCTGGATACCTCCTTCTCTTTAGTGTTTTTATGGGGGGGGGGTTCATTGTATTTTTAAACTTTCATATTGGGCAATTCTACTATCCATATTTTATTTTAGGTCATTTTATTATTCTTTCCTCCTTAAATTTCCATTTAACTACCATTTCCCTCTCAATTTGGTTAGAAGTTTCCTACCAAACAAATTCTTGCCAGTTTTTGTGATATTTGGTTCTTTGACAGGGATCTTCTGTTCAGTATCATAAGCCATAGTCCAGAAAACAAAATCCTGTTATCATTTTACAGTCATCTGTTCACTTCCCTCATTTTTTTTCCTCATCTAAATTTAAAAGAGCTTCTGAAAGCTCCCTTTTGTCTACTGAGTAGAAGCTGTTTGTGGTCTGGCTCAAATCTATCTTCTTTTATTATTTTATATTTTAGGCAACTGAACTACTATATAGTATACTGTTCCCTGAATTCATCTAATTTTTTTCCATCTTAGTCCTCTTGCTCACTTGGAATGTTCCTTCCTCAGTTTCAACCAGTTCAACTCTCACACTTCTTTCAAGACTAGTTTTTCTAGTACTTTTATACTTCTGCTATGATATATATATATATATGGTCTATAGCCCTTGCTAAACTAAACTGTCTTTTACATTTATGCCTTTATAATTCCCAGCCCCATAGAGGGCACTCAACGAATGTTTGTTGAATTAATGATCTTCAGTCAACAAAACAAATGGAAATAGCAACTAGAGAGGTATGCACAGAAGCACTATTCATATATATTCCACCTCTTTCAATTCCCTACCCAGACCTCTGATGTCACTAAGAACACCTTCTAATTGCCTTTTATGACTATGTGTTTCTTTAGGAATAAGAAGAAATGGGGAGTCTGATGAGTCTTGGCAGGCTCTTCCTCATAACTCCACTCCAGAAATGAAGTATATTTCCTAATTAGCCACATTAGGTTTACATTTAGCTATATCTCAGCTCCTCAGCAGGGAATCACTATTCATCACAATAATTCTTCCAAGGGGTGGTCAGTAGGGTTCCTCTCACTTACAAGGATCCTCTTTTAGTGTTTGATTCAGTATGCAATACTGCTTCTTCCAAAGATCAGAAATTACCCTCCATAGTGAAAAACTCCTCTTACATTGTTCCACAGAGAGTTCTCCTTTTTTTTTTTTAAATTGTGTCACAATCTTCCATTAACCAGTTTTCTTTAATTTTTTAAATTTTTAAAAAATGCCCAGGAATCCTTTGCACTCTAATTTCTTATACTATTTCTTCCATCATCCTTTCTAGAGACCCTTCCTCTCTCTACTAAGCTGAGATTGCAGAGATGCATTCCTCAAGCCTTTTCTCCCTTCCCCTTTGGTAGAAATCAGCTTGCATTTGTAGCACCCACAATTGGTGAGTGCTGGAAATAAAGAAGAAAACAAAGAAGGCAAGCAGGAAGTCAAACATAGCACATACCCAGCATGTCACTACACCAGCTCCCTTGTTGTCCATATTTCCTGGATCTCAAGATGAACCAAGAGTCCTTTGTGGCTCCCCCTGGAAACTGTAGCACAAGCAGAAGGCTAGGAACTCTGGGGAGTGCTCACAGTTCTAACAACATTCTCATGGGGAGATGAGACAAACATATGGAACAATGCAAGGCAGTATATGATTAAGTGTCAAAATGAGTGGTACAATGGACAACAGGTGCTATAAGAAAGAGGGCATCAATGTAGGGCTAGAATGTCTGGGAAAAGTTTCCTGGAGAAGCCTGGTGCTGAAAGATGGGTAGAATCTGAATAGAGGTAAAGAGAAAGGAGGATGTTCCAGGTGCAGAAAATAATACAAGCAAAGGAATACAGGTTTGGTGTGTATACATATATATGTATATATATATATATATATATATATATACATATATATGTATACACACAGTATAGGGTTTATATAGTATACAGAATACAGTAGGGTTTAAAGTGAAGAGAGTGGTCTGACTGGAATGGAGAGTTTATTTGGCCTTATATGCCAAGGAGACTTGGGTTTTATCCTAGAAATAATTCTTCTCATTCTTGTGATTGGCGCCTTAGGTATTTCTAGCATAACATTAAAGTTGAGATGCACTAGTTCATCTGTTCTTAGTGCCCTTTGCTTTACAACCAAGATGGCAACTTTTTATTCATTAATTTCTCTTTCATGGGTTTGTGAAAGGCCCTGTTGGAGGGAACTAGAAATGCAACCAAAGAAGCAACTATGGTTCACTGTATTATCTTACTGGCAAATTGGGCAGCTTATAAACTGAACACTAATAATGTCTCAGCTCCCATTATTTGAAGCAAAGCTCCAGACAAGAGCAAATTTAAACCTTTTGGAATTACTGGTGATCAGAGTCAATGATGTTATTCCAACGGCTAGATCTCATCCTAAGGGAGCTCTTAATGATTATGACTGAAAAAAGCAATCTACATCCATGCATGCATAATAAATTTAAACTAAGTGACAGAGTCACAGTTTTTAAGAAAGATGCTTTAAGAAAAAATAAGTAATTTTTACCAAAGTAATTAATTATATGTCTCACATTTTTTCTCCCCACCTTCCAATGTACTTGCAATAAATGTCTCCTTTCTCCTTCCCTGAGATAGGTAATAAACTGAATCCCCAAGATTGTAATATGAATATAAAAACTGTTCAGGGTTAGAGTAGTAGTACTTAAAGTCTTTAATTAATTAAATTAAACTGTCTTTATTTAATGAAATTAAACTGTAAAATAATCAATCATGCAAATACATGTTTATTTATACAAAATACTACAAAGCTATACAAAAGTCTGTTCGAAAACACGTATTTCAATAGAGTATACTGCAGCATGCATAGCATATCCTACAGAGTAAAGAGTTGTGTCAACTGAATAATTCCAAGCTTTATATATTAACCCAGCTGGGTCTCTTTGAAATGTACCTAACTGGATACAGGCAGGCAATCCCCAACTTATGTACCTAACTGGATAGAGGCAATCCCCAACTTATAAAGAATCAATTAAATTCAGAAAACCAAATGCCAAAAGGACCATTTTCCCTCCCATCCTATTATGTGGAATCTCCTTTCCTTCCTTTCTCTACTGATTACTACATAGGAACATAAACACATATACACAGCATTCGTGCTTCTTTCTTAGCCTTACCACCATCCAGAACAGGGTCTCTGATAGTTGGACTTTACTGGTGAAGGGAAGAAAGAAGAGAAAGTAAATATCTTTGACTTTCTCCAATCCCAACACTGTTGTCCATTGTCTCTAGTCAAAGTCCCTTATCTCCTCCAAGAGGTTTTATCCTTCATTTTTGCCACAGACCAGCTTCTATGATTGTACATCTGGCCACCAAGCATAGCCCCAGTGTGGTTTGCTTTTGAAATGAAGTCTTTCCTTAGGATCATAGATTTATATTTGAAGAAGTCTTCAAGATCATCTAATCTCACTCCCTCTTTTTGTAAATGAGTAAACATACTAGAGAGTTTAAATAACTTGTTTACTGGAATTCAGGATCTATGAATCTAAATCAAGTATTCTTTCCCATTATATCAAAGGGGCTCCTTTGTAGTCCTTTGTGTAAAAAGATCTGCTATATAGTACCTACGTGTGTCTGTTTTTCTCTGCCAAGTTAAAGTTAAAAAACAGAAGGAGAGAGGAAGTTTTGAAGGAAGTTATTTTAATCCTTTCATATCTCCCTTTGGCAAATCAGTTTAAAAATAGGTTGATAACCTTAAAATGGTTGTTTTACATTGGATCATGGAAAGAAAGAAACCCTAATTTGAAGCAAGAATGGAAGCAACAGAAAGGGAAGTGGGCCACTTTCTTTGGTCATTCAGTTCTATGATATAGTTGGTATGTTTTAATAATAACATTAACAATATTAATAATGATAGTTAACATTTCTATAGAGCTGACTATGTCCCAGGCACTGTGCTAAGCACTTTATCAATATCATCTTATTTGATGCTCACAATAACTCCGCACCTACTTCCATTTTACAGATGGGGAAACTAAGGCAAAGAGAAGATAAATACTTGCCCAGGGTCTCACCTAGTAAATGTCTGAGGCCTGATATAACTCAGGTCTTCCGGATTCCAAGCCCAGTGCTCTATCTACTATGTCATCTAGCTGCCAGGTACAACATTATGGATTAATCAGGTTCTCAGCAGGCCTAAGATATTATTTACCATCCGTAATACTGTTTCTATAGAGAGAAGTGCTTCTAATTCCAAACAATTTAACTTTTAGAATACTATAAGTTGGAGACTACTTGCCCATAACCATAATCTAAGAGGGTTTCACTTTTTGGTACATATTTTGGTACTTATTTTGTACATATAGTAATTATGCCACATTCACCAATTTTACAAAATTAAGATTAAATTTCAGATTGAAAGAAAGCCAAATAGGATTTAATTTACCTAAAACTTTTGTTTTCCTGAATAAACTCAAATTCAAGTCAATGAAAGAGAATCTAGCAAATAAAACAACCTAATTTTACCTCTACCCGGGACCATTTTCCTTTGCAATGAAATAAGCAGATTTTCCCACAGAAAGGTAATGAGACAAAGTACTCAGATGTCATGTTCTGTAAAACAAAAATGTACAATTTAAATTTTACTACTCAATAAAAATCCAACTATCATGCCATCAATACACAAAAATAAGTGACTGTGTAATATTGGCATATTACTTATAACATAATCAGACCTGCTGCTTCCATATTAACCTTTCTCTTTCATGTGAGCTATTGTTCTAGACGTATCAAAGATGCATGGAATGGTTGTGCTTCCAATTATTGTGAAATGGATCTTGATAGAGCAATGAACCAATTGGGTTTATTTTGGACAAATTTTTTGGGGGGCAACATAAGGAAAAAAAGTTTTGCATGACTGTATAATGTATAATCAATTTGAAAGTGCTTGCCTTTTCAAGGAGGAGGAAGAGAATTAAGAACTCAAAAAAATGTTAATGTGGTCCTATAGGTTTCCCCAGTTTGCTACCTGGGATTCATGACATTAATAAAGGTTAAGAAGTTCCTGAGCTAGAGAATGTTCAGAAGAGGTCATTGGAGGCCATACTATTTGAGGTACGGGTGGGAGTGGGAATGTTAAGCTGGAGAAGAAAAGATTTGGGTGCGATGTAGGATAGCTGTCTGCAAATATATGAAAAGGTGGTATATAACATAAAGAGTAGACTGATTCTATCAGGTCCCAGAATCCAAGCCAATAGGTGAAAGTTACAGAAATCAGATTTAGAGCTATTCCAAATTGGAGCAGTCTTCAAGTTGAAGCTGGATCTGTCGGGGATGCTATGCAGAGATTCAGGCTTTGGATCTGGCTTGGGCTAGAGTGGTTTCTGATCTCCCAACAATGAGAGTATCTGTGATAGCTTAAGGCCTTCATTACATGATAGCTGTTCATAGGCTGACATATAACATCATAAAATGTCCATTAACACTCTGCTTAGATACCTGAGATTTACCAGAGGAACCAGAGGAAAAAATATTGAAATCCTTCTCTATTACTTAAAATAGAGATGAACTATATGAACTATATACTGTTATACTATACAGTATATAGATACTGATATACTGTTCTTTTATTGATCTGATGAATTTGTTAAAAATTCATGGGAATACAAATTCAAAGCACTTATTTCAAGATAACTAAATAATTTGGTATTATTAATTAAATATACCTTTATTATATATAAACAGGGCTCTTAGTACTGAAAGGAATAAAATCACATGATGGAATTCATCTTAAAATTTAAAAATTAAATCCAAATACTGATTTAATTTATTTGTTATTGGGAAATTAAAGTATTTAGAGGATACCTTTGAACTGCAACAAAAGTTTAAACAGACCCAACAGGCAAAGTTCTTTATTATTAAGGACACTATTCTGTAAACCTTAAAGTGCTTTATAAATGTGTGTTGCTATTTATATCACTATTACAGCTACTACATGAAAGTTACTTTCTGAGTCACACATCTACATTTGGCAGAAAATAGAAATTAAAGAAATGTTATCAAAGAAAAGCTCCAAAGTTATCTTCCCTCTTCTTGTTGTGTAGGTGATTAGTACAGTTCATTTGACAGTGTCAACAAGTTGTATCCTTGAATCATCAACATCTCTACCACTAAAACAGAGGCCTCCACAAAAAAGATAATAAATGTTAGCTGATTAACAGATAAATGTAACTGGTCCATAACTCCTACATCACCAAACAAAAAAATTTAAAGAGAATTTAGTGAAAAACTACATGCATCTACAAACTTTGGGGCTCAAATTAAAAAAATATCAATATTTTAGTGGCATATCAACTTTGTACTGGCATACACATAATACTGTACATACCTTACAATGGAAGTAGTCTTCTAATTTATGCAAAATATCATTGAGCTTGGACAGACCCTTACAAGGCACCTGGCAGTACAGAGTTCCATCAGAACAAATATTGGTTACTTTTACACTTGTATACATGGCATCAGCCTATAAGAAACAAAAACAAACCTTCAATATTTTAATATTAAATGGCAAATATCATCTCCACTGAAAATGCACTCATTTTAACCACCCAACCATTCTAAAAAGTGATATACTCTCATTTGTCTCAGGGTATACAGAAACTATGTTTTTGTTCTTTTGTTCTTTTTTTTCTTCATCTATCTTCCTTTCAAAAGAGATATGAGATTAATACTATTGTTTAGTTCTTAAGTGTTGAAATCTTTCAGATAAATTGACAGATTGAAAAGAGTAAAATATAATTCATACCCTTCATATTTTAAGGGACCCATGATCTCTAATGAGGATGTTCCTTCTAATACCAGAGCTTGCAGTCTATATATTCCAATCCTGAATAACTTTAATCCATGCTTTCACATTTATCTTCCATAAAGAATCCAAAATGCTGATAACCCTTAATATCATATGGGCACTAGTGCAGCAGACAGTTGGTTTTCCCTGGCTCTTTCTACCTTACTAGTATACTCTTTTTTAATCATCTATTTCTTGAGTATTTTATACAACTTATGCACTCAAGTCATCACTAGTGATGTGCTAATGGTCTCACTATATATATATATATATATATATATAGTATATAAACATATATGCCATTTAAAAATTTACAAAGCACTTTTATATCTCATTTATCCTCACAACCCTAGGGTAGGTACTAAAATTATTCACCTTTTAAAGATGAAGAAAATGAGGCAGACAGAGGTTAAGTGACATGCCCAGGGTCATTGAGGTATAAGAGAACTCCAGGCTTCCTGACAGTACCCACTACCACTTAGCTCCCAACAAATGTAATTATCCAATGAATCTTCTATTGGTATTCTGCACTAACTTTTGGTGAGCATTTTTCTCTATGTATCACATCTCATTTGAGATTGATAAAGGATTATTGAATGAAATTATTCCCTTTGTTATATTTTTTATGGATACTACTTCATTTCTTGAAATAACAATGACAATAATGACTCACAAATACAGCATCTTAAAAGTCTGAACTATATATATTAAATATACATGTATAAATGTAATGCACATCTGACTCTACATATATATGTATGTATGTATGTGTGTATATATATATGTACATATATATATATATACATGTATGAAATCTCATTTGATTTTTATAAAAGGGGCCATTTTGATCTCCATTTTACAGATGAGGGAAAAGCGGCTGGAGTTAAATGACCTGCCCTGGGTTTAGAAAGTCAGTAAGTGTTTGAGAGGGTTTGAGAGAGAATTTGAACTTTGAAATACCTGACTGCCCACCACGCCATGGAAGTCAAATACATTTTTAAAATAAAAAAATAATTAATAGGAACTCATTATGCTTGTTGCACTTTTGAATTGTGATTCTTAAGATGCCGTCTGCATAAGTTTTGCAAAAGACCACCTGTTTTCTTCTCAGATTATCTTCTAGAATGCCCTCAATGTGTGAAACCATTCTCATACTTTAAGATGAGATAGTAGGCATATATAGGTGAATAGTTATTGATGCTTTTAAAAATCAAACTTTTTGGAAGTAATATTATGTGTGTTTATTTTTTTTTATTGCAGTTGTTTATCTTCCTCTATTTTGGACCTCTTGAGAATCAACTGTGTCACCTTAGAATGTATTTCTTTATGTCTTTATCTATGTCTATAGATAGATATAAAAGATATGAGATCACAAACACACATATATGTTTGGTCTGTTTTAGCTGCTCTAATTTTCATCTTAAGAAATAATTTAGCACTTGAAGTTCTATCTCCACCATCTTTATGTACCACATGGTAGAATGAGATATTAAGAGTTCAAATGTAGTAGAACTTCTGATGAAAAGAGTTCATATTTAAAAATTTGCATTAGCAAGCATTCTTCCTGCCCTGATAGTATGTTACATTTTTCTAAAACCTAAAAATAAATTTAAATTTAGAATATATTTTTATATATCCTAAGAATTCAGATATCAAGGTTTAATCTCAATCACAGTGATAAAAGTATATACCCCCCCTCCTCTAAACAGCAATATACTAAAAAACCATAAGGTTCATGGGATTTTGCATTTAAGATAAATCAATTCATGATTTTACTTAGTCTAAAATACCCCTGGCATTTTCATGTGATGATGTTCTCTCATACACATTTCATATAGCTGATGACAAAGCAATCATCACAGTACCTGAAGGTGCACCTCCAGTGTTTTGTCACAAAGCGCTTTTAGACAGGTGGCATTGATATTGATATCATCCTCTCCTGATGTATCATACAGGACCACAAGAGGAATCTCAGCTTTTTCCAGGATTTCTACTGCAAATATCTTCCCACAGGCTAAAGATTCAACCACTTTCACTAAACTAGGATCATCATTAAACACTTCCAACCCTGAAAAACAATTGAATGCTATTTTCAGTATTTATTTACCAGACTAACAATGGCTATTTCAGTGTAAATCTCTTAAATTTCAAAAGGAACTTGTGTCATATGTTTTTACCTATATGCGTTACTGAAAATCTTGCATGAAAATGTTATAGAATAAGGAAAAAAAAATCAGAGGACAAGGAGAATTTTTTACCAGCAGAGGCATCACATGGAAAAAAGTAAATTTTTTCCTTTAGTGACATATAATACAGATAACTGTACTTGAATTGTCACAATCATCAATGGGGCCAGTCCCACTTCCTTTTACCTACTCTATCTCTCTGTACCATTCCTATCCTTTATTCCCAACTCATTCATTAAAAAAATGAATGCACTGACTCCCAATGAGCATTGGTTCCCATCGCATTTGGTATAACTCCCATTTACTAAAAAGTCAACGTCACAGGACTTGAATTTTTATTTGGGTAAGGCTGCTTATTATCAAAGTGACCTTGGACAAATCACTTTCCCCTCTCTCTGTACCTATGTCCTAATCTGAAAAATGAGAGATTTGGACTCGACAATCTCAGAGTTCTCTTTCAGCTCTAAATGCAATGATTCTATGAATCAATCCATAGACTCAACTAATAATACTATTTTAACTGTTTCTGATGATGACTCTTGCTCCCACTTTGGATTTTACTACTTAGCTAGCTGATGGGTATTTCCCTAACTGAAGATAACATATAATCATGGAAACTCTCCACAAATGGGTAAAATGCAATGCTTGAAAGTGTCATAAACTTTAAAAAAGCTGTGACAACTTATTAGTAATTCCACAACTACTAAATTTTTTCCACCAGTAATTTTTGGCTCATGTGATATATATCTTTTTAATTTCAAGTATTTTAAAACCAACTATAGTTTCAGAAAGATACTAGTATCTCAGGATAATGGGATAGAAATCCCAGCTGAGAATCATCCAAGAGACCATTACTCCAGATGCAAATGCATCTATCTTCTGTTATGTGAATTTTTTGATGCTGTGTAAAAGTTATCACTTTTGAAAGAAATGAAGATAGCATTCTTGCTCAATTTTTGTAAAGCTGCTATACAAAACTGGAAAATATGGATACCCTTATCTGTTCCTATTCAGAAGCTGCTAGAGATGTCTTAACTATTTTAAAATTCTATTCAGATTCCTTCACTTCTTTATTTGTTATATTTTTGTTAAACGTATCTAGGACTAAAAGGGGCATGTTGAAGTCCTCAACTATTAATAGTTTTGCTATCTATTTTCCCCTGTAATGGATTAACTCTTTTTCACGAACTTTGAGAGATTAGGTCATTTAGTGAGTGTGTCTATATGTGTGTGTGAATACATATATAAAGTACATCAAAATTGTTTTATCTAAGGTGCCTTTAAGCACATTGCATTTGTCATTACCTTTAAAAATTTACTTACCTGCTAATTTACATTTTGTTGCTTGGAAGGGGAGCAAACAGAACCTCGAGTTTAGTTTGTACACTTTGGTCTTTTCTACAGTCTCACTGAAACCATAGTCAACATAGCATACCTAATGATAAAAATGAAACAGAAAATTTACACTAAATATTTTTCTTATTGGTTCTTTAAAACATACAAAAAGGTAGACTTATAGACCCATCTTATTTCTAAATCACATGTTTTATTCTTCAGTTAAGTTAAAATATTGCATCAGAATGATAATATTCCAGGGAAATTTTACTACAAGAGTGATATGATTTGGTTTCTAATATCCTTCTTAATTGATGTTCAGAGCAATCATTGTATAAGTATACATGGAATAAGAACCACATATTTTTCTGACCTTTGCTCTTGTCCTAACTCCAATGTCCCTCATACCCATTAATCCCCTTTCCCTCCCCCACCATTAGCTTCCTTCTTTGAATTCTTAGTTCTTGCCATCTTCAGTCCCTGATATCCTTTTTTTCTCCTAAGGTAGTCAGTACTCTCTGCCCCAATGGGGGCAAAGAGACAAGCAGCTAAAGATGTATAGAGAAATGAGTTAATTAATGTAAAAGGGTATATTAAGCACATATGTATATACTAGGCCCTATGCTAATCAGAGATACAAAAACAAAAAGCAATACATTTCTGCCCTCAAAGAGCCTATATTCTAATAAACGCAACCCATACATACAAATCACACACACACACACACACACACACACACACACACACACACACACACGGACAGGTAGAGAAGTTTTGATTAGGGAAGTCACAGTGATCACTTGACTTGTCCTTTCCGGGAACTGTCACGTTGACTTGATAAATGTTTCCAAAGCAAGCAATGGGAAGTAAGGAAGAGTGAAGGGAAAAGTATGAGTTTGGTGGTGTGGCATAATGATTGCCAGGAAAGAATAAGGCAGTAGTCTGAGTATGTGGTCAAGATTGAGGTTGGAAGTAAAGTCTGGATCTATACAAAGCATGGACACAGAGATAAAAAGGTGGGGTATATATGTCTAATTAAATAACTGGATTTTTGCTTGTAGAGCATATAGTATCATTCTATCCTAACAAAGTGTGAAAAGAATATTCTATATAAATCAAAGATCTAGAACCTCTTACTGTTTGGATCCCCATAGCAATGCAAGGGCATAGTAGGTAGTTTGCCACAAGGGATATTTAGGAGAACTACTGAGAGAACAAAAGTCTAAAGATCTTGCTTTAAGTGAATGTGAAAGGCAATGCAAATTTCAAGTAACCTGCAGACTTCAGTTTCTGCCAACACTAAGTAATTCTGAAATGAAGGGCAAAATCATTTCCATGCTAGAGGAGGAGAAAGGGTACCATAAAAAATTATGAGGTCATAGGCAAAAACTTGAGGACCTTGGGGGAATAGGAGATATTTCCCCTTTACTACAGCTGACAGAGAGAAGATTCATGAAAAAAAAAATTAATAAATTACTGTTTCTTAAAAAAAAAAAGGCATCTGAGAATAGGGCTTGGCTTTCTGGATAATAGCTTCAAGGCCTTGAGAGGATCCTGGTTAGAGATGGAGTCACCTAATAAGGGCCAAAACAAAACACTTGCCTGGATGCTTGAGAATCTGACTAAAAGGGTTTCACATTGAAAAGAGAGAAAAATGCCTACAAAGATGTCAAATTTGATACCACAGAGACTTAATATGTACAACAAAGGAATTAAAATAATGGAAGACAGAATCAGTAACTTTCAAGAGAAAATATACAAAAGCTGGTAATAAAACCTAGGCCCAGATATCTACATATAAATGCACAAAGTATAGGAAAGAACAGAAATCCTTACAAGAAAGCAAATTCATCTACAAAGGCTTATTATCACTGACTTGGCGGGTTGAAGGAAAAATGAGGTAAGAAACAGAACTGAGATTCTCATGGGAATATACTATTGACCCTTATAGTCAAAAGGAAGAATTAGATGAATCTGGAAAAATAGTCTGCAAACCCAAAATGGAGGTATGATATAATGATGAGGAAGAAACTTCTATAATCCAAATCTGCTTCTAGATCCTGGTTTCTTACAAAAGCATATAAACTTCTAAAATTATGACTTACCTTAATAATAATTTCATCCAACAAAAGGTAAAAGGAAACTCTTTTTTTGTACCTGATTCTGACCAACAAGAAGGAAAAAGCTATTAAGGTTAAAAAAAAAAAGAAAAAGATAATATTGGTAGCTATTGACTAAACTCATTTCAGAAAGAAAGGGAAGTCAGGCTATGTGTTTCCAAGATTTTACAAGATATTTCAAAGGGTTCTTATGGGATCCATTGATATTCTTTTGTAAGGGCAAGTTCAAGAGGGAAGGGAAGAATGAAACTGTGAGAACACAAGCAGAAATATTTCCAACCAAGTAAAAAGAATTATTTACAGAATGTAAGTAGAGGAAGATGAAAGAAACAGGTAACAGGATTTAACTCAACAAACATTTAGTAAACACGGGAGTGTCATAGTCTGATAAGAACAGGGCCATCAGCTAGATGGCTCAGGGGATTTGGAGTCAGGCCCGGAGAGAGGAGGTCCTGGGTTCAAATTCAGCTTTAGACTCTTCAGAGCATTGTGATTGGGCAAGTCAGTTAACCCATTTGTTTAGTCCTCACTGCTCTTCTGCTTGGGAACTGACACAGTATCAATTCTAAGACAAGGTGAGGATTAAAAAAAAAAAAGAATGGGGCCAACAGTACTGAAGCTGAGAATACTTGCCAACAAAGGGTTTTTTTTTTTTTTTACACTATTCTGAACATCAGAGCAAAGGAGGTCAGAACAATCTGACCTTTGCTTAAGGTTGAAAGCCCAGTATGATTTCATCAAGGACAAGTCAAGTCCTTTCCTGACAATGTTAGGTGGGTATAACAGTCAAATGCTATAGGAATAATGTACATAAGATTTTAGCAACACATTTAACATAGCCTGTCAAGGGATGCTAGGAGCCAAGGTGGAGAGATGTGTAGAAGATAGTATAATTTGGAAGATTTGGCCTTGGTTAAATGATCAAAACCAAAGAGTAGTCATTAATAGGTCACTGTCAAATTCTAATGCTCTCTCTCTAGCCAACTACCTGAAGGATCTGTCCTTAACACAGTGTACTGATAACTTGGATGATCCTATAGAAGACATGGTTGTCAAAATTGCAGATGATAACAAACTCAGAGGGAGAGCTATCTTGTTGAGTAATAGAGTCAGGATTCAAAAAGATCATACTATGCTAAAACTATGAGCCAAATCTAGTAAGATGAAATAAAACAAGGACAAATGTAAAGTTCTTTTATTTGGATAAAAGAAATAAGGACTAAGACAAGTATGGCTAAAGAATAATCTACCTGGAAAAGCTGGGGATAGTTAGGGCAAAATCAGTCAATATTGTGACCCAGAAGCCAAAAACATGACTATTATTTTACACGGCATTAAAAAAGGTACACCTGGTTCGATACTGGGTTTTGGCACTGAAGAGGAAGAAGAAGAGGAATAAGGGGAAAAAGGGGTGGAAGGAAGGAAGAAAGGAAGAAAGGAAGAAAGGAAGAAAGGAAGGAAGAAAGGAAGAAAGGAAGGAAGGAAGGAAGGAAGGAAGGAAGGAAGGAAGGAAGGAAGGAAGGAAGGAAGGAAGGAAGGAAGGAAGAAAGAAAGGAAGAAAGGAAGGAAGAAAGGAAGAAAGAAAGAAAGGAAGGAAGGAAGGAAGGAAGGAAGGAAGGAAGGAAGGAAGGAAGGAAGGAAGGAAGGAAGAAGGGGAAGAAGAAGAAAGAAGAAGAGGAGGAGGAAGAAGGAAGGTATAACACTTTGGTATATTTCAGAGGAATGAATATTCCATTGTATTCTACCATGGTTGACTATGGGTTCACTATGTTCAGTTCTGGGAGCTCTATTTTAGGAAAGGGACAAGTTGGTTTCCAGAAATGAGTATGAGTATGGTCACAGGACTGGAAACCATGTATGCAAGAATCAAGTGGAGGAACAAAGTATGGTCAGGATCCTGGAGAAGGTATAAAGTATAGGAAGGGCTCTCAAGGGAAAAGACAAGAGATTGGCTCTGAGGGGTTCCTATGGGAAGAACCAGAAAATAGAAGGTGAAGAGACATAGATTTAGACTTGATATAAGGAAGATTGAAAGAAAGGAAATACACATTTTATCAAGTGCCTCCTATATTCCAGGAACTGCGTTGAGCCTTAGGGATAGAGAAGTAAAAAGAAGGCTCCAAAGAGCTTACAATCTGATGGTAAAAACAACATGCAAACATTCAATTGCAAATAAAATGTATATGGGATAAACTGGAGCTAATCAACAGAGGGCAGGTATTAACATTAAGGAAAAACAGGAGAGGTTTTCTTGCAGAAGGTAGGAATTTAGCTGGGTCCTGGGAAGGCAAGGAAACTAGGAACCAGAGATATTCTAGGAAGAGGAAAATGTACAAAAGTCTGTAGAATGTACAGTGTTGGGAAATTGAGTACCTTACATGAAGGATAGCAAAGGGATGTATGTGTGTATGTGTGTGTGTGCGTGCGCAAAAGTCTAGTCTGAGATGTCTAATAGGCAGTTAGAGATGTGAGACTAGAGGTGATGGCTGAATAAGTAGATCTGAGAATTATTTATATAAAGATGACACTTGAATATAAAGGAATTCAGGTAAGATCACTAACCAAAATAGTACTGAGGGCCCAGGATAGAACCTTGGTATGTAAAATACTCTAGGAATGTTTCTCACTACAGATATCTTGTAGGTTTAGGGATTCTTTTTGACTTGCTAATAAATTCTGAAATAGCTGAATTAATCATTCAATGTTTTTAGTTATCTGAAAAATGCTCCCCTCTCTTATGGATATTCAAGATCAAAGTAGTTAAAATAGATATACTAGCATTATGATGTTTAAGTGATCTTCTTTTAGAAAAGACTGAATAAATACAAAGCTAGTCTCTATAAAAGAATAGGTCTAGAAAAACAAACTATGGTTTTCTAGATTTAGCCTGATAGCCTGGTACTAGAGAGAATGGTGGTCTTAAGAGTAGGGATCATCAATAATACATGTAAAACCCAGGGAATTGCTAATTGGCTATGGGAGGGGGGTGAGAGGAGGGGAGGGAAAGAACATGAATCATGTAACCATGGGAAAATATTATAAATTAATTAATTAAATAAACTTAATTTTAAAAAAAGAGTAGGGATCATATTGGTCCAGATCTGCTTAGAGTTCTTGATTCTAAAATGGTGATAATAATAGTTAATTATTATTATAACAAGGATTGTTGTGAGAATAAAATGATGTAATATTTTAAAAATGCTTAGTAGAGTGCCCAGCACCCAGTGGGCCCTTAACAAATTCATCTTTCCTCCTTTCTTTCCTCCCTCCTAAATAGATAAGTCTCATAAGAAAGAAAATGGCCAGTCAGGGAATTTGGATTTTATGTTCAGCTCTGTTGTGAGGCACTAGAACCAAGGAAAATAGGTGAAAGTTTAGGAAAAAGGACTTATCTAAATGGAATTAATGTTATGTCTATGACTCAACCTTCTTTGTACTTAAGTTTTATTAGAAACAAAAATAATGTTAACATTCCATATAGCGGGGGATCTGTGTGTGTGTGTGTGTGTGTGAGGGGGGTTAAGTGTTGATTAAGGAAGAGCTGGAGAAAAAATGCAGAGTAATAAAAAGACATGTTGCTGTGAAAACTAGAGGCCTCTTGGGAAGGAATTCTGAATGAGCCCAAAGAATACTAGAATGAACTTCTGATTAAGATGGCGAGACAAGACTAATTCTCCAATGTGTATTTCAGGAAAGATCTAAAAAGAGCATCAACCATATAATAATAAAGAAATCTAAACAAGAAGTACAGCGAGCACCTTTATTCAGTCCAGGATTGCACAAAAAGATAGCCAGAAGCTCAGGGAACCAATGCACCAGGGAAATCAATGTGAGCCCAGGTAAACAAACTGGAAGACTGTCAGTCTTTGAGATCAGTGGTGTGTTCCAAGGGGGCCAGAGCGCTTACAGTGAAAGCAAAAAGAAGGCCATGCAACTCAGAAACCTTCAGCATGGTGACTGTAGATGAAGGGATAGCCCAAGGGAGCCAGAAGTCTGCAGCAATCAGATCCAAGATGTTCCACAGAGTACTAAAGCCAGCAGTATTCTGTAAGGGGGGGGGGGGCAGGAAGTATAGAATACTTGGATAAAAAAGCCAAAGAAGGTCAGAAACCTGAAGGTCTGACCACTCTGATAGGAGACCAAAGGGGCAGGAAGTGCTCTGAGTATGTGTATATGAAGACCATATCGATTTAACTGGAATGCTTCAGAAAGGCCTGAAGGTCACAGCACTCTGAATTCAGATACCTAGAGGCCAGCTTGAAATCCATCAGCAGTATGAACTCAGATATACCAGAGAAGTTTGAAACTAGGCAATTGAGACTGGCGTCAGAGAGGCTGAATACTTCAATTCAAAAGTATGGGAAGGGATGGAATTTGGTTTTGGCACAAAGTCTCAAATCAGGAACTGAAACTGATGATGAGTAAACGAAAAAAGACACTGAGGGGACATCTAGGTGGCTCAGTGGATTGAGAGCCAGGCCTAAAGTTGGCAGGTCCTAGATTCAAATCTGGTCTCAGATACTTCTAGTTGTGTGATCCTGGGGAAATCACTTAACTTCAATTGTCTAGTCCTTACTACTCTTTTTGCCTTGGAAGCAATACACAGTATTGATTCTAAGATGGAAGGTGTGGGTTTAAAAAAAAAGAAAAGAAAAAGACACTGAATATGATGAAGAAATAAAGAGATCCAGAAGTACACTAAAAAACAGAATAAACTCACAACTACTTCAAGCAAAGCCTCAGAGAAAAAAAATGGTTTGACCATAATAACTACAAGATTCCTAGATGAAATGAAATATAAATATACCAAATATATACCATATGGCATAGTATCTAAGGAAAAGTTAATAAAAATCACAAAGGAAAACATAATTATAATAATTGGGGACCTCAATGTACCCTTTCAGTTTGAACAAGATGTTAAACAAGAAAGGAAACAAAGCCCTAAATAGAATTCTGGACAAATTAGATATGAGAGAGAGAGGCAGCATGGCTCAGTGGGCAGAAAGCAGGAAGACCTGGTTCAAATTCTGCTTCTGACAAATCTTTGCTGGGTCATCTTGGTCCTCTAGGCAACTCCTTCAAAAACACTAGAAGTTGCTGAGAAAATTCTGATCCTCACTGGTAGAATAGGAACTCCCCAAATCAGTGAAATCACAGCTCAAATTCCTATTCCTAGATATGAGATGTCTAGTGATCACTGGATGGGAATAGAAATGAGGATTCACTTTTCTTAACTGCATAGTACCTTATTTTTTTTTAGAACCCTTACTTTATGTCTTAAAATCAATATTAAGTATTAGTTCTAAGGCAGAAGAGCGGTATGGTGATTGCCCAGGGTCACAAAGCTAGGAAGTGTCTGCAGGCCTCATTTTTTATCCACCAACCTTCTCCTAGCATCTTTACAAAAATTTACCATTTGAAAAAAGCATAGAAACTTCAAACAAGTATAAAAAATTAAATACATCTTTTATGAACATTTTAAATATGAAGAATTCAAATGTAAATGGTGAGACTAATTTAATGCTAAAGGGTTGGTGGATTAAAGAACAAACTGCAGAAATAATGGATAACTTCCCTGAAGAAAATGACAACAATGAGATATACCGAAACCTTTAGAATGCAGCCAAAGCAGAGAGCCAATAAACTAGAAATGCAGGGAAAAAAGACATTTTGGCTAAGGTCGAGGTATTGATGTTTTTTTTTTATCAAGTTTGTTGCGAGATGATTTTTAAAAAAAGATACTGTGACAGGCTGCAGAGGGAAACAGAAGGTCTAATGATAGTGACTGATAGATGATTGTGATGCAAGCTTAGTCACTGTTGTAACCAAGGAAATCTCTCTGTGCAGACCTACAAGGGGCATCAGAGAATACTAATATTGCTGAATAAAACAATTTGCACTTAGAAGACAATAGTATGGAGCAGGAGAGAAAAAAAAGAAAACTAGCACTGAAAATGCTTTGTTTTGAAAGCAGAAAAGTTCAAGAACAATGAGGCAGTCATGCTCATGATAGCCTGTAAAGTGATAAGGAAAAGTTGTTTGCAGATTTCTTTGATAGGTACCCAGGCTTGGAAGCCATTACCATTCTCAACACTTTAAATGAGCCAGAGCTGCTCATAAGGAATTCTGACTGAATAGATGGGAGGAGCATCAGTGATTCAAATCAGATGACACTGAAATTGTTTGGTGCTGACTCCAAAGGGAATCTTCTTCCCACCCACCCTGCTCCCAGAGTAATTTTAAAGAGAAGTGGGATAGTTTACAATATGAGAGGTCAAGAGGCCTATTCTTTAATGCTAATCCCTTTTGGAAGATGTTGTTTGTTGTCTGTGGTCCAAAAGTTCTTCAGAGGAAGCTGTGATCTAAACTAGCCCAGTCCAATTCCTCAATCTACCATCTGTTGTTTAATGCTAAAATACCAGATGTGCAAATGACCTCCCTGTAATTTCTTTTATCTATCCTAGCTCAAGTTTCTGTTATTTGACCTTTAGATAATTGTAATAGCCTTTAAATCAATTTTTTCCTTTTCTTTTTAAAAAATTTTACTTTCACTCCCAAATTCTCTTCTCCTTCATCCTCTTACTCACTGAGAAGGCAAGAAAGAAGATAGGTATTATACATACACAGGAAGTCATGTAAAACATAATAAATGTGTCACATTAGTTATGCTACAAAAAGCAAGAAAAATAAAGAAAAAAAAAGTCTGAATTTGTATTCTGAGTCTGTAAGTTTTCTACCTTTAATCATAAGTTTTTTGGAATTGTCATAGAACACTGTATATTAATAGATCAGAGAGGCTGTCTCGCATTTATTATTACAATACTGTTGTTACTGTGTACAGTATTCTTGTGGTTTTGCTCAATTCACTTTGTATCAGTTCATGTAAGTCTTCCAAGGTTCTTCTGAAACCAACCGTTTATTATTTCTTACAGTAAAATAGTATCTCAATAATATACTATACTATAATTTGTTCAGCTATCCCTCAAACGGTAAGTATCCCCTCAGTTTCCACAAAGAGCTGCTATAAATATTTTTGTGCATACAGATCTGTTTCCATTTTCTTACATCTTTTTGGGGTATAGATCTAGTAGTGGTAAGGCTGGGTTCAAAGGGTAGGCACAATTTTATAGTCCTTTGTGTATATTCCAAATTGTTCTCCAGAATGCTCAAACCAGTTCCCAGATTCACCAGCCATATATTAGTATATCAAATTTTCCACCTTACTTCTAGTGTTTATCATTTAATTTTTCTGTCACCTTAGTCAGATGGTTTGAATTTGCATTTCTCTAGTTAAGTGATTTAGAGCACTGATAGTTTTGATTTCTTCTTCTGAAAACTGCATGTTCCTACCCTTTTCCTAAATGGAAACTCATTCTAATACTTATGTCATGATACCATTTCTTTGTTGAATAAAGACACTATGTAAAGAAAATCTAAACTAGTCTCAAAGACAAACCAGTAATTAACATGAATGTTTTGACTAGACAAAAGAGAGGAAACAATGAGATTTGAAGTACCATACCAAACTGAAATACTGCTGGGATAAATGGAAACTTTATGAATCCTAAGTGGATGACATATAAATCAAACAGGAAAATGTCCTGTCTTCAGAGAAAAGAATTCAGGATTTTGTTTTTTAAAAGATCACAAACTGTTTTTTCCCAGGAAAAGGGAGAAGAAGAAGAGGAAGAGAGGAACATAAGTCAACATGATAAAAACTGTTTTGGAAATTCTGAGGACTCTAGATAGAAAGGCTGGGCTGGGGGGAAAGAAAGTTTAGATCTTCTTTTTTCATAAGGATTTGGGGTGATAAGTCTTAATGCCAAAAAGGTGATCAGAGTCACATTCAGGTCTACCTCTACATAAAATAGGGATTGGATGTATGGTAAGGGTAGGAGGAAAGGGAAAAGGTGTGTGTGTGTGGTCCTCTCAATTAAAGACCTGGAAAGACCTGAGTAATGAAAAAAAGGAAACAAAAGACTCCCTTGGAGTTAAGAAAATCTGGGTTCAAATCCTCTCTATGAAATATATTGGCTGTGTGGCTTTGGCTAAGTCTCCCTCTGTGCCCCAAATAACTCTAGGCAAAAGGTGATCTGCAGGGGCAGGTAGGTAGCACAGTAGATAAGAGTTCCAGGCCTGGAGTCAGGAGACACAGAAAGTAAGAGTTTAAGAAAAAACAAAAGACAATCTGCATAGAGATTTTCCCTAACAGAATTCCCTAAACCAATTAAATCACAGCTCTAGTTCAAAATAATGTCTAAAAATTCAGATATTATGACTCAGCAAGTAATAACTGATAGGGATGATTTTTTCAGTTTATGAAAAAAATTATATAAAGAAGTAGTGAACCAACATTTGCATTAAAATGTATAATAAAAATCCTCTAAAGAGTTAAAAATAAAATATTACTTGCCTTTATTCTATTATCTTCTACTGAAATTATTTGTGCACGTAGCCAAGCATCTTCCTCTGCATTTACAGCAACCAGCTGTCCAACATACACAGATTGCACTGACGTCACTTTAGGATTCTTACTATAATATTCTTTCATTTCATCCTCCATTAATTCTTGAGCAGCAGAATAGTCTTTGCCTACATACCTGCATTAGTCATAGAGAAATGGAGGAAATGAAATCATCCAAAAGGGAAAACATACATTAATTTTACTGTACTTTCTTAAAGGCCTTTGTTGGTCCCACCTTCATTTCTTTTAGTAGTGACAATAAAAAACTTGGGAAGATGGTATTATCTTAATAAGTATTTATCTCATGTCAGTAAAATACAAAGTACCACAGAGAACAAAAAGAAATCTTAAAACTAGAAATGACTTCAGAGGAAACTTGGTTCTAATTCTATACCCCAATTATGAAACCTATCTATAGTATCCCTGATTAATGGCCATTCAGTTTCTTCCTCGGAGATACCCCTGCCCCTCCCCAGCAATGAAGTCATTTTCCTCCAGAGGCAGTCTCTAAATGTGTTTCCAATTAATCAGGCTTCAGAATTCATGATATACCAAAAACACCAGGCAGAAAATGTGTTCTGACTAAAAACATCATGATCAGATTTGAACTGAGGCTAATGGAAGTTACTTTTCCTGTGTATAGTGAAAATGATGAAAATCTGGGAAATCTAGTCCCACAAGGTAAGCAAGGGTCAAAAAAAGTTCATTTTGAAGGCAATTTAATTTTACCAAGAGAAAATAAAGTCTGAAACAGAATTTAGCACTTTAAGCCACTACTTATTGATCCAGCTTGAAAGATTTCAACAAAATTGAGAAATTAGGCATTCTTTATTTAGAGACCATTTGTATTCTAATCAATTTCTGGAAATATAATGCCTGATTCCAAAATCTGTTTTTTTCATTGCCCAATTTAGTTTGGCTCCTCTCAACTCCTATTATTTCCCCAATTATGACAGGATGATTATAGTCATGCTGCTGCATACATTTCTGTCACTAATACCCATCCTATTTTTCTGCCAGGAATTATCTTTCTTGCCACTACTGCCAATGTCTTCCATTACTTGGAAGGAAAAGTGACTTCTCTGAAGATCAAGGCCATTTTGTGGAATTTATTATCATTTCCCGGTTTTTTTGGTAGAATTTCCTGTCATCACTTCCTCCAGAACAAAAAGGCGGCAGAAAGTTCTACTCCATGTGCCTTTCTCAGCCCACTATGTCCTGGCTTATGAACTAAGTGGAAATGGTGCATAGGTTGATTGATTCAGACTATGGAGAAAGAGATCGAACAAAATCTAGTATCTAATAAAAAGGACAATGAACCTGCACTTTATTTCTCAATCTGTCACTTAATAGGGTATGAATTGGGTAAAGTATAATATACACTGAGATACATTTATGGAGCAAGGCAAGCATTAATGCTTCAAATGATCAACTCACAGGCCACCGGAAAGGCTCTTGTGTATGAGTCATCACTTGTAGAACCTCTGTTTAAAGACTACTCCCTCCATCTTTTTAGTCCTTGGGGGGAAAAAAGGCTCCTACACACTATCACTTGAATCTGTGTACAGCAAAAACTAAGGCATTTTGGATTCCCTGGGATCTAAGATTTTATAGAACATAGCATATCACTGGGCAAGAACTGCTGCCATGGTCAAAATATAACATTCACACAAGAGAGATAAGAGGAATATGGAAGAATTATAAAATAAAACTTGCCTTATGACAACTTCATTTGTGTTGTTAAGTTCAACTACCAAAACTGATGGTGATGGCTCAGTTGGGATAATTAATGGAGGAACAACTATTTCTTCTGGAGAAAAGTCAGGGTTTTCTTCTTCTATCTGCAAATATTCTTGTTCAACCATAGACGTGATATCATCATTTTTAATTTTTTGCTTTGTGTTATTCAGATTCCCTTCAGTAAATTTTGGTAGTTTTGCATAAAGAATGGCTTTTTGAGGATTGTCAGAAATGTGGTCTACAGTGCATACATCTGACAGCAAGTCAAGATTTTTCAATGCATCCTCAGGAAATTTTACTTTGTACATATCCTCAAATGCTTTGGGGAGGGCATTTGCCCAAAGACCACTTGAGTATTTCACTAACAGCTCTGCAACCTTCTGCTTAAAGTCATCATTAATGGAAGCTATCCCAATTTCTGAGAAATCTTTTGAAAGAGATACTTGTTTTGGAGCCGGTGTCTGAGGCTGAAGTGTTTTTTCATTGTCTATTTCACTTTTCAAAAGCTGTCTTCTCTTAGCTGGATAAATAAGCACATCCTGTTGACCACCACTGTAAGGTTTTTCTACCTTTAAAAAAATTAAAATAAAGCAAATGACATTTTTCAATTATTATTAACAATCCAAATTTCATTTTGTTTACATTTTTGAATGTATTCCAATTTCCTCATAATTATCCTTTGTTGCTACATGCTTAAGTTTTAGTGTCTTGTACATGGCCTTTAATCACTTGACTATTCTATGAACCAATTATCACTTATTTTAAAGACCTCACCTTGACATTTCTAAATCTAAAAGGACAAGGCTGCCAGTTTTTGACACAAGACAAACATGATATATTTTAGTCTCAAAACTTAACCACCTTTCCAGACTCATCCTCTTCTTATAACTCTATGGTTCAGATAGACTCACTTTTAAAGGAAATTAAGCTGAGCAGTGGAGAATGTGTTAGGCCTACAGTCTGGAAGGCTAGCTTTCAGATACTCAACTGTTATAATCTGGCCTCAGATACTTATTAACTATTATGACTCTGGGCACGTCACTTAACTTCTATTTGCCTTGATTTCTTCTACAGTAAAATGGGGACAAGAGTAGCACCTGCTATTGTTGCAAGGATCAATGAGATAATATTTGTAAAATGCCTAGGTCAGTGCCTGCCACATAGTAGGTGCTTAAAAAAATATTTGTTTCCATCCTTCATTGTAGGTGTTTAATAAATACTTGTTTCTTTCTATATTTGTACCTTTACACAGGTTATCTGTCACCCATACTCAGAATGCATGCTCTTCCTCACCTCTTTCTTTTAAAACTCAGCTCAACTTTTCTATTTCTATAACAGTAATTATCAAAATTATCTGGGAATGACTAAGAAACAGAATGGTTGACTGGTGGAATAGAATAGAAATACAAAACAGTAGTAAAAAATTATAGTAACCTTGTGTTTGATAAAAGTAAAATCCAAACTTTTCCTATAAAAATTTACTATTTGGGAAAACTATAAAACTATAAAGTAGTTTGGCAGAAACTAGGTATAGACCAATATCTTACACCATTTACAAAGATAAGATCAAAATGGATACATGACCCGGATTAGAACAGGGAACATATTACCTATCAGAGATTTAGATAGGTGAGAAATTTATGAATAAAGAAGAGATAAAAAAAATTATGAGATGAAATGGCTAACGCTAGGTTAAAAAGACTAGGTTACTAAACACTAGATTAAAAAGATTTTGTACAAATAAAATATAGCCAAGATTAAAAGGAAACCAGAAAATAGGGGAAAAGATTTCTAGAACAGTTACTCAGATAAAAGTCTCATACCTAAAATATATGGAAAACTTCTGTTAAATTTATAAGAATGAAACATTCCCCAGTTGAAAAATGGTCAAAAGATTTGAACAGTTAGTTTTTGGATGAAGAAATCAAAGCTATATACAACCATATCAAAAAATACTCAAAATCATCACTGATTAGAGAAATACAAATCAAAACCAATCTGAGATATCACACCTATCAAATTGGCTGAAATTATAAAATGGCAAAATGACAAATGTTGCAGAGGGTATGTGGAAAAATGAGGACACTCTTGGTGGAATTGTGAACTGATCCAATGATTTTCTAGAGCAATCTGGAATTATGTCCATAGAGTTTTATAAAACTATGTATTCCAGCAATCCCAAGGTGATCAGGGAAAAAGAAAAAAAACTTATATGTTCTAAAATATTCATAGCAGCTCTCTTTGTGGTGGCAAAGAACTGGAAATTGAGAGGATGCCCATAAATTGAGGAATAGCTAAATAAGTTGTAGCATTGTGAAGGAATACTATTGTGCTATATAAGAAACAAAGAAGTTAATTTAAAATAATGATATGTAAAGACCTACATGAAATTATGAAGAGCAGAACCAAGAGAACATTATATGGAGCAAAAGAAGTATTGTTTGAAGTATAACTGTCCATCTCCAAAGAAAGAATTAATAAATAGAAACTTGCATGACATAGTTTTACACACATATATACACACACTTTTTTTGGGGTCAGATGATGCCTTATCTAGTGTGGGAAAGGGAAGGGAAGGAGGGAGATAACTGGGAACTCTAGAGTAACCAAAAAAAAAAACAAAACCCCAAGCCCTAATAAAGAATTTTTTAAGAACTCAAACTCAAGAGCTACTTTCTTCATGAAGTCTTTCCTCGTTCCTTTGGTTACCAGTGTCTTTCCAAAAAAGATTGCTTTATGTGTGTTTTGCATATATTAATATACCTATATGTTCACACACACACATTCCCATATATGGGGAACACTATCACCTAAACAGGCATACAATCCAAGGCAATTAAAGATAGAAGCTCCATATTCACCAAAATATTTGTACAAGTATTTTTAGTAAAAGCACAAAACTGGGAGTGGGGGGAGGAGAAGAGATGCCATCAACTAGGTAGTAGCTATACAATTTTTGGTACATATATGCAATGAGATTTTTAATACTGTGTAAGAAGCAGAAAAAAACAGAGATGTGTAGGACTTTTGTGAACTGATGCAAAGTGAAATAAGAACCAACATGCATAATATAAATGCAAAGAACAAAAGACCAACAGAATGTCTTCTAATCATGATAACCAATTCTGGGTTTGAAGAGGAACTGAGAACAAATGAGCCATCTTTCTATCCTTTTATAAAGTGGCTATGGAACACCATAAAACTATCCAGCTCAGCTAATATAATGGTTGGTTTTGCGTCTGACCTATCTTCTTTCTTTTCTTTATGGATCTTTGCTATGGAAATTGGGATTTTTTTGGGGGGGGGGGAGGTTGGGAAAGGGTGGAGAATTTGAAAATGAAGTAGATATGGAAAATAAAAGATATTAATAAAATTTTACAAACTTCTAAATTTAAAGTTCATCAGAACTCAAGCTAATTCTTTGAAACATAAAACTTAAAACTTCAGTTGCTCAAAAATTAGTCCTCAAGCATCCAGAAGACTTCTGAGTAAGGAAATGTGGAGAAAATTGCCTTTGACTGTGAAAATACAGCCCCTACACAACTAACAAAACATTCCAAGATAATCTCCAAATCTCAAGATTATACTGGCATTGATTGTTTTTTCCAAGTAAGAAGAGTATTCTAACTGGCTAATGATGACGATTAAAAAATATGCCAACCTTTCTGTACTAGAACTGTGAAATAGACAAGTAACAAGTGATCAAAAAAAAACAAACAGAACAGTAGTCAGCAATAGAAAAAGCAAACATAAAAAGTAGTGGCAGTGATTAGAAGGGTTGATGGGAGATGAGATGTGGCAACAGAAGAGTGAAATGTAATCACAGTGGGATCTTTAGACCCTTTCTCCTTTGATAATCATGATCTGAGTTTGTCTAGACCCCGAAGAACATTCTTTTTGAATAGGAAATATATATAAATTTCTCCTTAAATTTCCAGGAAATGTTTATTACTCTATAAGTCCACAATTTTTGCCATTTTTCTGTTGCTCAAACATTTGAACCTTTACAGTCACTTTATGTGATTTATTAAATAACTCCTCTAGGATCAGGCTTATATCTCTGGCAGCTGCATGAAAGTATTTTTTTCAGTCTGGGATAAAATAAGAGAAGAACTGGAGATAGATTTACAGGATCTCAGGTCCCACTCCAGTTCTGCTTGTGACTTTACCTCTCTTGGTCTTCATTTCCTAATATATAATGTAAATGAGATAGACTTTACTACAGGTCCCTTTTTCAGTTAGAAATCTGTGATGTTAGATCTCTTAGATGTTCATAAAAGTTAGAAAAAAAAAAGCCAACCTTTACCACAATTGGGTGAATTTGGTCTGTTTTCAAAATGAGAGTAGAGTCCTGACTAATTAGGCATTTCCAGAACTATATAGTTTGGTCACAGTAATCAGTGGCACAGATTTTTCTCTTAAGACATTCGATCTAAATAATTTTGCAAAGTCAGTCTTAAATGTCTGTTGAATTGAAATAATTGTATTCTGTTGTGCCAGGATTGTTAAAAATTTGAGAGACACCCACTTCTTTTAAAATGGCTAAAAATTAATATGTGACTTTTAAATACACTTGTACTCTAGTTTATTTTTTCTTATCTACTATACTCTGGTCATTTTTATGTCCATTGTAGTACACATTTGTGACATAAAATTAATATATGTTAAAACTATGAGAAAATAAACTTCTGTGGTAGAAGTAATTCAAGATATGATGAACTAAACACTAAACACTGGAGCACTCTCCTAGGTGCTAAGGCAAGAAAGAAAGTTTAGCAAAGATAGGCCCTGACCTTATACTCATAGATATCTGATAGACACATAATTAACTATAATATATGCTAAGCAAGTTATGAGTTATAAAATGAATATTGAGTCTAAGAGGGAAGGTCATGGTGAAGGAATGTAGACTTAGAACTAAGATTTCAAGGACTTAGCATTTAAGTTGGTCTTAAAGTATGGATAAGAATTCAAAAGCCAAAGAGGGCATTTCAGGAGCAAAATAATAAGAAAAAAATGAGTAAAGGAATGGAGAAAACAAATTATAGCATGCATGGAAGTGGGGAACAAAACTCCAGTGTTACTAGTACAAAATATAAAGTAAAAATTAATGTAAGGTTAGAATGGTATGATAATGGCAGATGGCAGCATGCCTTGAATGTCAAGCATGTGACTTTTGGGGAAATACCCACACTAAAAAACTGTGAAGAGTATGAAGAGCAAGTAAAGAAAAAAGTCAAAGAAGTTGGAAGAAAACCAAGACAATATGGCAAATATCTGAAATGAAACAAAGAAAAGAGAAACCAGTAGAAAGGCCCAAGTATGTTTTATAGAAAAAAAATCATTATTTAGGAATTAGATGACATGTGAAAAGAGTGAGACCATGCAACTCTGCCTCATTTAAATCCAATTTATGTTCAATTCAAGACACATTACCAATAGTGATGTCATTTTGGTCTTCTTTGAGTACAAAGGACAACCAACCAATTCAGAAAAGTGGGAGAAACCAGACTACAAGGGACTGAATGATCATCGTTCATATTTATATAGCTTTGCAAAGCATCTTACATACATTATCTCCCAAAATGACTTAAACCCATTTTCAAATCTAAGTCTCTCCTAAATCCAAGTCTAGCACTCTTATCCACTATTGAAAGCATAGCAGCTTTTCCCCCCAAGAAGTTTAACAGTAAAGGAAAAGGGAAGGACAGGAATTTAGTGGAAAGAGGTTCGAGAAGGAATTTTTAAAAAAAGTATTGGGAAAGACTAAAGACCATTTTGTAGGCCAGTGAAGAACCTGACTGAAAATGCTTCCAAAAGAGCCAAGAGGAGACAGGGCTCAATAATTAAACTTAGAAGACAGGATACAGTTTCTTTAAGCAAAGGAAAATATGATTTATTCTGAGGAATTATGAGAAATTATAGAGGCAAGAATCTGAGGAAGTTTATATTAGATAGCCTTAATTTTAATTGAAAAAGTAGGAAGCTAGGTCATTTGCTTTAAGTGCGAGAACAGTTGATTGATGTGCCATGAATTTGTAGAGGGTGAAAATCACTTTAATTTTGCTACTCTTCCCAGTGTGACTGTAAAGTTTTTAGTAGGATTTTCTCCAGTGACATTTAAGAGATCTAGTACAGGACTGATCAGAAATAGTCAACATTTATATAACCCTTATAAGTTTGTAAAATGCTTCACAAATATCTCACAATATACACAAAAAATCCTGAGGCAAAGCTATTGTTTAAAGGAACTAAGAAAGGTAATTGTTTATAGGACAAAAGGAGTCTTCAATTTGGGAATGGATGGAAGGAGGCTGAGGGAATAAGGGATCTTAGGTATAACTTATAGAAGCATTAAACTGGCAGACTATAAGATAAATGCTGGGAACGGAGCCAAATGAAGGTGAAAGGGAAAATAGGGAGAGGAGTTTGGGCTTAGACCAAAGGACTAGAGCTTAGAATTAGGAAGAAAAATAATTCCTTATTGACTGTGAATGGGAGGTTCAAAGATGGGAGAGTTGTGATTAGAAGGTAGAATATAAAATATATACTTTGGAGGTAGTATAATTGCATGAGATGAATGAATGAAAAAATATATTTGCTAAGTGTGTGTTTAAAGCATTATGTTAAGCAATGAAGATTCAAATAGAAAAAAAGCAGTCTCTGGGAGAGATAACATATACAGGAAGTCTCATGATACCTAGGGTGTAGCAGCAGATCGTTAAGGCCTCTTTATTAATGTCATTTCCAAAGATAAAACTACAGCCATATTTCTGAGGTTGAACCCTTTCCCAGTACCAAGACCTCTAGGGGTGAGACTTTTTTGGGGGGTTCTTCAGAAGCTCTGGGGGTTGAGGAGGCAGGGGCTGCAGCACCTGCACAAAATGGCTGCCAATTCTCTTCCCCACTGGGGTTGTGATGGATGGGGGTGGAGGGGAAGAAGTAGGTCAGTGGTCTGGAGGGGCCCTGCTACTGTGATCAGTTCTCTAGGGCTCAGTGCTATCTTCACTGGTTTCTGAGCAGAGGTGCCTATGAGGTGGTGGTGGTTTGGCTTGCTCAGCCCATGTTGCTTGTCTGTTTCCCTCTCAGGGACTCTTGCTGTTTAGCTTGTCTGACCCCGAGTTGGAAGCTAGTAAAGAAAAATGGTTGGAGTGGAGAAGGAAAGCGTTATCAACTTTGAGGAGGCAGATAAATTATGCTGTCTAATCCCTATGGGGTCTCTGAGAATGAGGGTTGGTGATAAGAACAAAAGAATGCGAGAACAAGGCATGAGGCTGAGACAGTTAAGAAGGACCTGGAAACTAGTAGATCATTTTAAAGACATAACAGGGTGGTATAAATAGTGCATAGACCACAGAGGAAAATTCACTGATAAACAGCTCTGGAAAAGCAGTTCAAGGTGAAAATAGGATTAAGGGCTCAAGGAGGCAGTTTTGGGTGCTTCTTGCTTTTAAGTGGGGGAGATTGGGAAAGCCATGAGTGAGTGACCAGTGTGTGGAAACAGTTCATGAAGAACCAAACCCTATTGGGAATGCTGGTGTCTTGCTCTGTATTTTCACAAGGTTTCTTCCTCTTGCGTCCCTTGCTTCTTGATTGAGGGATCTGGGTTTCAAAGCTAGGAAGAATGAAAAGGCTGCCAATCCAATGGCTGAGTAGCCTCCAGGAAATTATAACCCCAGATAGCCTTTGCTCCTGGACCCCCAGGGAGCATGAAAAACAATATTCAAATTGGTCAATCTTGTGAAGCCCTAAAGTGACGCTCTATTGAGAAAGTATGTTGTTCTCTTCTGTAACAATTAGATGTTCCCCAAAAAATAGGTTCTAATTAAAATGTCCATTTTATGAGTTGATTTGTGATATCTCTATGTTGACTGTCCCTCTTTACATATTTGGACATTTCTTCCCAGCAGTCTTCCTTGGTATATTTACAGTGATAACCTATTCCTTCAGCAGTGACATCTGTTTTGTCATTGGGATAACTTCACTTCATATGGGATAAGTATGAGCCTTCTGTTGGCTTCTTGGGTCCATTTCAACTAAATTAAAAGCTGCTCTCTTTTTAGGGTTGACTTCATTCTTTGTGAGAAATCGAATACTCTAGCATCTTCCCTCTACTACCACTAAATGGAATACTAAGTGGAATACATTAATTCAGGAAGGAAGTGAAAACAAGTATTTTTACAACTCAGAGAGTCACTTTAAGCCAACTCCAAAATGAAAATAAAATTACAACAAACATAATGGATTTCCCATCTTCCATCTTAGGGACCCAAACAGAAAAACCCAATTTAGGACCTGAAGTTGTTTAAATATTTACAATTAACCACTTGTAATAGGCAGTATTTATGAAGCACTAAAGGTTTTCAAAGCATATCCTAAATATTATCTCCTGTGAACCTCACAACAACCTGTGAAGTAGGTATTATTATTCCCATTTTACTGACAAGGAAGCTGAGGCACAGTGAGGCCAAGTGACTTGTCCACAGTCAGACACTAAAGCGTCTGGGGTAGGATCTGAACTTAGGATTGGATCAAAAGCACATTCCTGCCTCGTTTCAAAATGCATTTTACAGAAAGCACACCCTGTCAGCTAATTTTCTAAATCACATCCTGGCTACTATGATCTAGTTTTCTACATCTGAATCTATCAGCACATCGTTTTACAAAGAACCTGACAGAACAACAGAATTTGCTGATGGTTTCCTCTGCTCTGAATAACCTAGTCCTTTCTCTTTTGTATACCACTGGGTACACAGGCTAGTTTTTCTTTTCTTACTGTCAGCTTGTGGCGTATCCACAGGATGAGTTCCAGAATGATGGTTTCAGGCTAACAGAGCCTGTTGGTAAGGTTTTGAGGAATACTCTTAAGTTACTACCAACCAAAACACTGAAGTAGCCTTCAAGTAGGGTGGTACATAATTTTAAATAAAACTGGCCTGTTTCACTGTTAGATGTTTGGATAAAAGTAATTATGGCAAATGCTATAATCATAGTATCAAGGGACTTAGGGCTGGGACTAATCCAATAGGATTACTATTTTTTTTCTAAACATGTCCCATTAGAAGTTGGGTCCAATATAGTGAGGAGGTGGAGGAGAGTTAATGATATTACCTCTTGCTCCTCAACTACTCTTATTACTTTGTACTCTTTTATCACTTAGTTCATGTTCTCTCTCTCTCTCTCTATATATATATATATGTGTGTGTGTGTGTGTGTGTGTGTGTGTGTGTGTGTATATACATATATATATATATATATATCTTTTTATCTTATTAGATTGCATGAAACTTGAGGTCAGCTTTATTTATTCATCTCTGCATCTTCTACAACACCTACCATGGCACCTTATTTAGAGTAGGTGTTCAATAAATACTTTCAGAAACAATAACACAAATATATATAGTGTGATGTGGTGGAAAGGACATTTCACCTTCAAGTCAGGAGAATCCTGTGGAATCTTGGGAAAATCACAACTTTTCTGGGCCTCGTTTTCCTCATCTGTAAAATGAGGGGGAATAGACTAGAATTTAGTCAGTAGACGATCTCTAAGGTACCTTACAGCTGTAGCATTCTGTTATTCTAATAATGGACTGATGAATGTTTGATATGGCTGATTGATTATTTTTTTCTTCTCCTTGTTGCCATCTCTCACGTGACATACATAAGAAAGCTAATGGGGTTATGAGTCCTCCATTATCTGATCATATGTTGATCTTTTTAATTCAAGCACTAAGCTTCTTCAGGGAGTGAGGTCCTACTCTTAGGGCTCTTTTATAGAGACTTATTTTCTAGTCTATTTGCATGTTTGCTTCTAATGGTCCTTTTTTCAGGTGTACATTAGACTTTTGCCCACTAGAGCTCCCAGTGTTAACTTTCTTGCCTCCTACTCTGGCCAAACCAAGCATATACTTCAATGGGTCCATGATATTATCAATATGGGAACTATATTTACTGATGCAGATTACAAAAATATTAATACTTTTTTCCATCCTGCACAACTCCTGGCCAAGACTTTTCATAAGTCTTTGATAAAGAATTTATACAATGTACCAGAAGGCCTTTTTCTAGTTCTTTTAATTTTTCACAGATAACAGTGCAACACTAAGTAACATCTATCACCCCATGCTTTTGGTGCCACCTCCTTTTCTAGGCATAAATGTCCTCTGACAATATACTTTATGCTACTTCATGTGCAAAAGTAATCACTATATTCTGTGTCACTATATTATCTTTGGAACACTAGCAATTTTTTCCAAATTTTTTTTTCCCAAATTATGGCATTCCATGATTTATAGGAATAGCAAAATACTATTTCTCAAACATGATCTAGTCGAAACACTAAATCTGGTCAAGTTAATTTTCCATTTGAAAATTATATATATATATATATATATATATATCTTTCAAATAGAAATAAAATACAAAGACACATACATACACACACACACACACGAGGATTAAACCAGTAATCCCAGTGCAGACTGTAACTGTGATATGGGTGTGTTCGCCATCCACGTTGGTTTTCCAGTATGGATGGCCTGGTCAATCCCTATAACCATGAATCTTGGGAGTATTCCAGGATTTGATGTAGCCAGCACAATATTATTTGCAAAACAAGGACACCTGAAGAACCACATATCAAACCCTAATTCTTTTTTTGCAATTATATAAGATATTTTTCAAGACACTAATTTTATATAGTAAGCATGAGACTCTCACCACTTTATGCCACCTAAGGTACTGCCAGGAAATTCCAGAAAAATTATTATTGTATGAACAATTTAAAGTCTTATGTCAATCAATTAATCAGCAATCACTTATTAAATAAATACCTGCTAGGTTTCTAGGACTGAGCTAAGGTTTAGTACTTTACATTTATTCCTATGAAATGTCATCTTATTAGACTTGATTCATTTTTTTTGGTCTGTCAATATCTTTTTGGAAACTCTCATATGATACATAAACTATTCCTATCAAATTTGTGTCATCTTTAAATTTTAATAATGCCAACTCTATCTTTCTCCAAGGCACTGGAATAAAACAGAAAATTTTTTCAAGGAAGGGCTTTCTTCCTCACCTCATTTTAGGTGCCACTGCCACTTCTTCACATTAGACTGGGTATTGAGAAATTAATGGTTTCAAGTGGTCATTCCTCTATTATTATTTGTGAAATTACATTGCTATACACAAACATCTACAGATCTACTCCATTTCAAATCTATTTTTTGTCCTCTCTCCAGTTTCATCTATAAAGGTTCTCAGGACAATTCAATACTATCTCCTCAGGAGATACTGAACAACAAGTACTGAGAGTATTTTTAGATGGAAAAATGAATGGCTGATCAAGGATTCCCTGGTTCTCATAGGTCTCCATGTTCTCACCAGTTCACAAAACATAATACAATTCTCAGAGGTTAGGAAATATTCATTTTAAAAATGATCAACCTCAAAAGGTCTAGAATTCCCAAGGTAAAAATGAAAAAAGAAGTAGGAATGAAGGGCAATTAGCACTTCTAGACTTCAGATTATATTACAAAGCAGAGGGGAAGGACTTCACATTTGAGAAAAAGTGGAAAGTAGTTTTGAGGAAAAAAAGATCTAATTAGACCAACATTGTAACCCATTTTTATTGTTGTTTAGTCATTTTTAGTCATATCAGACTCTTTGTGACCCCTTTTAAAATGTTCTTGGCAAAGATATTTGAGTGGTTTGCCATTTTCTTTTTTCCAATTAATTTTACAACTGAGGAAACTGAGGCAAACAAGGTGAAGTGACTTGCCCAAGGTAACACCACTAGTGAGTGTGTGAAACTATACCTTAACTAAGGTCTTCCTGACACCTGGCCTGACACTCTGTCCACTGCACAATCTAGCTGCTCCTATTTTATACTATATATCACACAATAAATTCCAAATGGACATAAATGGAAGGAGGTATCTTTTCATAACATGCATAGGAAAAATTATTAACTAAAAATAATAAAAAGTAAATACAAAAGACAAAATAGAGCATTTCAATTATATGAAATTTTAAGTTTTGGATAAATGAATTGAATGCAGCCACGTAAGTTAAGAAGAGAAATTGATTGCTACAAACGATATTTTCATCAAGTATCTCAGATATAGATCTGACTGTCTATATATAGAGAACATATTTCAATAAGCCTCAAAAGATAAGTGGTCAAAAAAAATGAACAAACAATTCCAAAAGAAATTGCAAACCATTAACAACCAGAGAAAGATCGCTCCAAATTACTAAGGGAAATATAAATTGAAATAAATTGAAATAAATTGACAAAAATGATGAATCTGGAAAGAGTCAAATGTTGAGGGGGTTTGGGAAGACAGGAATACTAATACACCATTAGTGGAATTGTATAGAAAGCAATTTAGATTTTTTTTTTTTAATGAAAGGAACTAAAATGTTTATACTGTTTGACCTAAGTATACTGGCTAGGCATATACTCCAAGAAGGTCAAACAGGATCATAAATATAAAAATATTTATTGAAGTGCTTCACGATGTCAATAAACTAGAAATACTTGGCTTCATTGGGAAATGAACAAACTGTGGAATATTATTGCTGAGTGGCAAATTAACCCAAATTCTGCTCCTATAAAGGACAGATTCAAGTCTCTCCAAGCCATGGCGCAGTGTGAGATCAGGAAGATGCAAGACCGATGGTGGGAAAAAAAGGCAGAAGAAATCCAGTGGTTTGCTGATACAAAAAACTACAATTTTTCAGTGCCCTCAAGACTGTCTATGGGCCATTAAAACCCACCACCACTCCCTTATTATCCTCTTATGGTGACACTCTCATAAAAGATAAAAAAGGCATCAGCAACAGGTGGAAAGAACACTTCAGTCAGCTTCTCCACTGACCCTCTTCAGTCGACCAAAGCGCCCTTGACCAGATCCCCCAAAACTGCACCACTGAACAACTTGATGTCCCTCCTTCAATAGAGGAAGTCCAAAAAGCCATTAAACAAATGAGTGCAGGCAAGGCACCCGGTAAAGATGGGATCCCAACCGAGGTGTACAAGGCCTTAAATGGAAAGGCGCTCCAGGCATTCCATATAGTGCTGACCAGCATATGGGAAGAGGAAGACATGCCCCCAGAACTCAGAGATGCCTCCATCGTAGCCCTATACAAGAACAAAGGTGCACGAGCAGCCTGTGACAACTACAGAGGCATCTCACTACTCTCCACTGCCGGAAAGATCCTCGCTCATGTTATACTCAACAGACTCCTGTCATCTGTTTCAGAGCAGAACCTGCCTGAATCACAATGTGGCTTCCGATCAGATCGCAGCACCATCGACATGGTCTTCACGGTGAGGCAAAGGCAGGAAAAATGCCTTGAGCAGAACCTGAGTCTCTACATTGTCTTCATAGACCTGACAAAGGCGTTCAACACAGTGAACAGGGACGCATTGTGGGTGATCCTCAGCAAGCTCGGTTGCCCAGCAAAATTCATCAAACTGATCCAGCTCTTTCATGTCGACATGACAGGGGAAGTCCTATCTGGTGGAGAGACTTATGATCGCTTCAACATCTCCAGTGGCATTAAACAAGGCTGTGTCCTCGCTCCGGTGCTATTCAACCCATTTTTCACCCAAGTATTACAACATGCTGTGATAGATCTAGACCTGGGCGTCTACATCAAATACCGACTGGATGGCTCACTATTCGACCTTCGCCACCTGACTGCAAAAACAAAGACAACAGAGAGACTCATCCTGGAAGCTCTCTTTGCAGATGACTGTGCTCTCATGGCCCACCAAGAAAATCATCTCCAAACCACTGTGGACAGGTTCTCCACCACAACAAAACTGTTTGGCCTGACTATCAGCCTCAGCAAAACAGAGGTGCTGTTCCAACCTGCACCAGGGAGGCCAACGAACCAGCCGTGCATCACAATTGACAGCACGCAGCTTTCTAACATCAACACCTTCAAGTACCTGGGCAGCACCATCGCCAACGACGGGTCCCTAGACCATGAGATCAATGCCAGGATCCAAAAGGCCAGCCAGGCACTTGGGCGGCTGCGCTGCAAAGTCCTCTGACACAGCGGTGTAAGCACTGCGACGAAGCTCAAAGTGTACAACGCAGGGGTCCTCAGCTCGCTCCTGTACGGTTGTGAGACATGGACACTGTACTGGAAGCACATGAAGCAGCTGGAGCAATTCCACCAACGCTCCCTCTGGTCAATCATGAGGATCCGATGGCAGGACCGAATCACCAATCAGGAAGTCCTCGACAGAGCCAACTCCACCAGCATCAAAGTCCTCCAAACCCAGCTACGATGGTCTGGACACGTCATCCGCATGGGCCCACAGCGAATACCAAGCAGGTATTCTATGGTGAACTGTCAGCTGGACTCAGGAAACAAGGCCAACCAAAGAAAAGATTCAAGGATCAGCTAAAGTCAAACTTGAAGTGGGCGGCATTACACCAAAGCCACTAGAACTCGCTGCCTCTGACAGAAGCAGCTGGCGAACCCCCATTCACCATGCCGCCACCACCTTTGAAGATGAGCAACGTCGACGTCTTGCCGCTGCGCGTGAACGCCGACACCAGGCCACAACCGCATCTCCCGTAACAACTGGCGTCCCAGGCCCCGTGTGCCACAGACTGTGCGCCTCAGTCTTTGGACTCCAAAGCCACATGAGGGTACATCAATAGATGATAATGCACAAAGACAATCGTCATTCTCGGTCACTGAGAGACTACCACTAACTAACTAACTAACTAACTAACTAACTAACTAACTAACAAACAGTGAATATGAAGAATTCTGAGACATGGCAAATTATATGAAATAATGAAAAGTGAGGTAAGGGAAAATTATATGTAATAAACAAATGAAGCTGAATAGTGTATAATTTTAATGACCAAGCTGGAAAAGAATGGGAAAGGGAGAGATATTTAGGGGAGGAAATAAGCATCGTTAAGTACCTACTATGTGCCAGGCACAGTGCTAAACACTTTACAAATGTTACTTCATTTTATCTTCATAACAATTCTGGAATGTAGGTTTACCCCAACTTTACAGATGTGAAAGCTGATGCAAAAAAGGGATGAGTGACTTTTTCAGGTCATAAACTTAGTAAACTGAAGCAAGATTTAAACTCGGGTATTAATGACTTCAGACCCAGTGCAGTGCTCTGGCCACTGCATCATTTAGCTATCTTAAAAGTTGAAAAAATTAATTTCCCTCCCTTTCATCAAAGAATTGAGCAATTATGGGTGTGAAAGATTATGTGTGATGTCAAATGTAAGGATTGTGTTGGTTGGTTTCCTTGAATTGTTTTTTCTTTTCTTTTTTTTAACTTTTGCTACAAGGGAAGACTGGTTTATTTTATTCATTCATTTATTTATTTTTAAATCCTTACCTTACATCTTGGATTGGTTCCAAGGCAGAAGAAGGGTAAGGGCTAGGCAAAGGGGGTAAGTGACTTGCCCAGGGTCACACAGCTGGGAAGTGTCTGAGGCCAGATATGAACCTAGGACCTCCCATCTCTAGGCCTGGCTTTCAATCCACTGAGCTACCCAGCTTCCCCCGGAAGGCTAGTTTAGTAGCAGAGGAAGGAGCATATTTGGCAATGAATATGATGTTAAGAACCATCAATAAAACAACAACAAAAAATCACACACATAGTTTTGATAGGACACCATCATATCCATCCTAGTAATGGCTTACAGGGACCCTGGTGCTGAGAACACTGGAAGGCAATCTTATCAGTTATTTACTGGAGAGGGTTCTTATAATGCTGTAACAGAAATCTCAAGAAATATTTTTGTCCAAAAAACTTTTTTTAAAATAAGCAATTTCCTAAATTTTGATTTTCAAATTATGATGAAAATCTTTGAGAAAAAAGTTATAACATATGCTAGTGTTAATAGTATTTGATTATCTAGTGTAAAACTGAGGAAATAGAATCTGTGGAGATGATGAAGTTCCTACTGTACAAATACTTTCTTTTGTATACTTTGCTACACAAAAGGCAATGTTAAACAAATATTATTGGTAATAGGATTTGGGAATATGTATATTTTAATTAAAAATAAATAAAAGCATATATAAACTCACTAAAGAGATAAATTTAATTCATTTCTCTGTATTTTAAATCTCACATAAAAAATGTTGGGTCTGAAATATGAAAATGCTTCATCATTTCACAACCGATTCAGATTGCAGCAAGCACATTGTTCATGGGGTCTGGCAAGAGTCCAAGGTGATGAGTAGTGCTATACTGGGGTGTCATGGTGGCTCAAGGGATAGAAAGTCAGATGTGGATATTGAAGGTCCTGGGTTCAAATCTAACCTCAGATACTTCCTAGCTGTGTGACCCTGGGCAAGTCATTTAACCCCAGTTGCCTAGTGCTCACTGCTCTTCTATCTTGAAATTGATACTTAGAATTGATTTTAAGACTGAAGGGAAGGGTTTAAAAAAAGTTATACCAAAGTGACAGCAAATGTCACCCAACATCAGCCTAGAGGAAAAAAGTTCGAAAAATTAAGAGCTATGGAAGAAAGAATTGGAAAGAGAATTAACCAGCTCAGTGCAAGATATATAAAACCCTGGCCAAGTTAACAAATACCCTAAATTATTGTCGTCATTGAGTCAGTCATTTCAGTTGTATCAGATTTTGTGACCTCATTTGGTGTTTTCTTGGCAGAGATATTGGAATGATTTGCCATTTCTTTTTCTACCTCATTTTATAGATAAGAAAACTGAGGTAAACAGGGTAAAGTGACTTGTTGGGGTCACACAGGAAGAGTCTGAGGCTGGGTTTGAATTCAGGCCCTTCTTGCTGCCAGGCCCAGTACTTTGTTCACTGTGCCACCTAATTGCCCCACCTAAAAATTAGAAAGAACTAAATAATGATTCCATTAGCAGACAACAAAAATGGTTGTTTTTTTTTTAAGTCAGAAGACTGAAAATTTTTAGAAGAAAATATAAGGTATTTACAAAGGAAACAAAACAAACAAATCCTAACCAAGGAAAGAGATTGAGAAAATTTAAGAAATATCCAGTTACCTGAAAGCTATGACCACAAAAAAAAAAAACCCTCATCACATTTCCAAAAAATCATGAAATAAAAAACTGCTTAGATCTCTTAAAACCTGAGTATAAAAACCTCAAAACAAACAAAAAAATTCAGAAGTTACCTCATGAAACATACCCCTAAATGAAAAGAGCAGGAATATTATAGCCAAAATCTATAGCTTTCAGGTAAGAAAAAAATAATGATGCAAGCAGTCAGAAAGAAACAATTCAACACCAACCTCAGCCTCAGACTCTTCCTGTGTGACCCCAACAAGTCACTTTACCCTGTTTGCCTCAGTTTTCTTATCTATAAAAATGAGGTAGAAAAGGAATTACACAAAATTTAGCATCCATCATCATAAAGGAACAAAGACCTTGAAAAACAATACTGCCAAGAATAACTTAATCAGCAAAACTAGTATAATCCAATGTGGGAAAAACCCCTCAGATATTTAGTGAAAGAGAATTTGTATGCATTTTTAATGAAAAGCCCAGAGCTACGTAGAAATTGTGAAATACAAACACAGGAGTCAAATACAAAAAGGTAAATATGAATGATCATAAAGAACCAAACCAGCATAAGTTGCCTACATTCTAATATGGAGAGACTATACCACCACAGGAGTCATAAAGGGTTGTCTTTTCAGACAGAGCCCCTGGGAGTTATTTAGTTATGTTCTGATGATATCATAAAAAAAAAAAGCAAAAGTAGTAGAAAAAAGGGGAGAAAAGTAAAGGAAGGTTAGGGATAATCATCTCACACATTTGGTACATGAGTAGAAGTCTATACAAACAGGAGGAAAGGGGGGATGAAGCATCTGACACTTGGAGGAGGGAGGAAATGGGAGGGAATATAGATAAAGGTCTTAGATATTGGTCTTAGGCAGAATAAAATCTAAGGATAGACAAAAAATATTTATAGTTCTTCTTGTGGTAGCAAATAACTGAGGGTACCTTGAATGATTGAACAAGTTATGGTATATAAATGAGATGGAATACTATTCTGCTATAAGAAAATGATGAAGGGGATGGTTCAGAGAAACATGGGAAGCCTTATATGAACTGATGCAGAGTGATCAGAACCAGAAAAATTCATACAAAGTTAACATGGTAAAGAAAAACAATTATGAAAGAATCAGCATCTTTATCTTTGATCAGTGTAATCACCAACATAATTCCAAAAGACTAATGATAAAACATTCTTCTCACATCTAGATAAGAAGTGAAGATCTTAGGAGCACATAATGAGACAGAATCAAGAGAACAATTTATACAACAACAAAGTGGTAAAGTGAGAAACCTGGGAAAATTTGTATGAACTAATGGCAAAGAGGTATAACAGTACTAGGAAAACAATTTACACGACAATAATATTATAAACACAAAAAACTATGACTTAGGAACCCAGATCAGCAAAGTGATTCCAGAGGGTTTGTGATGAAGCATGCTATCCACCTCCTGAGTGAAAGATTTGAGACACTTTTTTTTTTTTTTTTGGTGAGGGGACATGACTGATACAGAAATTTGTTTTTCTTGACTATTCATTTTGTATAACAGGGGCTTTATTTTTCCTTCTTTCTCAACTGATTGGGTAAAGGGGTATAAAGGAAAGGGAGTATTTTTGCCGATTAAAAAAATTTAATTTAAAAAAATGACAAAGACTTTCCAAAATGGATACTGTTATTAGCTTCTGCACAATTATATTCCTCTATCTACTACACAGTGATAACATTTGCTATTTATCAACTTCAGATATGCTGAAATTGAGACAATGTCTATAAAATGCTTTGTACTCCTTGGATAAAAGCCAATATGTCTGACAAAGTATCACTACTATAACATTTTATTTGGGAAGATGGAGTAAAAAAGAAAACCTACCGTGCAAATATGAGGCCAGTGTTCAAATTGTTGAAAAACTCCTTGGTTAAGTTCTTCTTTATACAAGTCTTTGTAAAACTGTGGAAGCTTTGATACCCAAATGCCATTGTTATGCTTGTTTAATATTTCCTTAATTCGCATCTGAACCTCATCCATTTTATAAGTATTAGTCACAGGAGGCATGATGTTTGTTTTCTGAATAGTCTCATTTAAATTATCTTCAAAGCAAAAGATTGAAAGAATTAACCAAACACTCAGTATGTTGTATAAAGATGAAGGAAAAACACGTCATTACCCAGTACCTTACCTATGACCATAGAATCATAGACTTAGAGCTGCAAGGAAACTCAAAGGTCATCTGGTCTAACATCCTTTTACAGATGAGGACACTGAGGCTCAGAGATTCAGTGACTTTCCCAAAATCATACAGGCAACAGTAAACTACAGACCCAGGGTCTTAACCCAGATTTTCTGATGTTAAAGCCAATCTTTCTATTGTATTACACATTTGTTTATAACTTTTTCTGTTTAGTATTCTACCTTTGGAAACACAACGGGCTTCTAGGATTGAGAAAGCTGAAAATAGGAGGCAGAAAGATTAAGCTGCAAAGGAGGAGAGCAAACTCATCACCTCCATACAGTAAAACAGGTGGGAAAGAGCCATATTATAGAGGTGTTATCCATAGAGGTATTAACATTCTGTAAGTTTGCTTCAGTTTACTCTGAAACAACAGGCTGATAGCCTTGCTTTGAAAGAACTGATAAAATATGTATTTCAAAAATTATTTTTCTACTTTGTCTAAATTTTTATTTTTTCTATTTTATGCAGTATTGATAGAAAGGCAGTAACACTTGTTTACATTCCAGAACACTTTTATATACTGTAGTTTATAAAAATTACTCATCCAGTCTGTAAAACTTGTTCAATTTTCATTTTTGAAAACAAATCCAAAGAAGTAATGTTTGTAATAAATAACAATAAAAGTTTATATTTATATAGTTTTTTTGAGTAATACATTCATATCCATTATCTTACATGATCCTCACCAGTCCTATGAGGTGATAAGTAAAGGTTAACAAAGTATTATTATGCCCATTTTATAGGTAAGCAAATTGAGCCCTCAAGTACCTTATCCAAAACCATACAGCTAGTCAGTGGCAGAGCCAGGCTGAAGACCCAAGGCTTTTGATTCCAAAAATCAGGATTCTCCACTATGTTATTGTCATTACACCAAAAAGTCCCCTCTCTCCTTTCTTCAGGACTCTAACTCTACAAGCTAGTTCAGACATGAGATTATTGAAAGGATTCAAAACACGGCTAGGGCGATTCTAGAGAGGTCCAGTGGCCAAAGAAAGGTTCACAACCCAAGGGTGTGTCCTCCTCCCAAGAGACCTCCTTCCTAGAGGATTAGTTTTATAGTAAAACTTGACTGTACTGCCTCAGAGATATTTTGGACTGAAGATCTAGTTAAGTATACTCTGGTCACTCTTTGGATCTGCAATTATCCAGCTCTACAACTCTGTACTGACTTTTAAGTACACTGATTCTATGAATGACATTTTCCTCTTGATTTTAGCCAGATGTTATTCTATAACACTCTTCTACTTACTAAATGCATGTTGTTCATTTATTTTATGTAAGCAAAAATATTGTAAGAGTTTTTTAAAAGGAAACCTACATATTCTTCTTTCTCACTGGAAATCAGCTACTTTGCTTAATTTAATTTGCCTAACTAAAAGGAGAAAGACTGAGTTATATATTGAGAAGATATGAGTACTGAGTGGAGCAAGTTGTCTTAATATTTTAAGAGTTGTGTAATGCTTTTCACATTTCTTCTGACTTTGTGATTGTAAATAAAACAAGCAAATTAAAGCCAAATTTCAAATAAAAATATTCATGTCAATGAAATATGGGTTTCCTATGTAAAAATCAAATTTCTTTTAAAATTTCATCTTCCCTTCCTGAAACTGAATGACTTATAAAATATTTGCCACCCTGGATTTTTTTTTCCACAGAGTCCCTACAGAGCTTCAATAAAAACAAATATAGTTTGAAAACTATTGGACTAATGTATTTTTCTACTAAGTCTCTACTGACAAAATATATTTCTGAAGCATTAGAATGCAAAACAAATACATGGAAATTAAATCACATTTTTGACTGACCAACTGAAAAAACTAGAGATAGAGTTCTCATAAAAAGGTCCATTACCCTATATATATCACCTCACATTTACTTTGTATATGTGATATACAAAAGCAGTGATTAAAAAAAAGTAGAAAGTAGAAAGAAGAACAAAAAATATCTTTGCATGTTATCACTGTAGTCATACAAAGTTAAAAGCCTGTTTACCAACTATCCTCATGATTGTCATATCGTGAATTTTTCTCTACTCCCTCTTAACCAATTACTGTACCTAAACAGCTACATGGGAATTCTGTAATCACAGAGAGGGAAGAGATGTATTCACAGGATGCCAGGAAAAGGGTGAAAAGACAAAGTGCTTCATTTCTTGAGGTATAACATTGGCCAAGAGGAAATATATAGCAAAACATACCATTTATATCCTTAGGAGAACTTCTTGATAGATGCACCTGAAATACTGGTGGAAGGGCTGCTTTGGGATTAGACCTAAAAAAAAAAAAGAAGTTGTATAGTTAAAGTTCTAGCCATATGTAATTAGATTTTCAAAGCTGTATCTTTCATTTAAAGTCTTTAGTTTCATCATTAAAATATTTAAAAAACAATAATGATTGTGAGAAATAAAGCATCTATCCATTCACCAAATTTGACAATGTTATATCTAATCTTGGAAATCTGAAAATTCCCCATCATTCTTATGGGACTTCCACACCTACAGAAAGAAAAACACCATCAGACAAAAGGAAGATCTGTGAAGAGGTTCTCAAGAATATTAGTAATGAAAAAGCATTCAGAAATTGCACTATTTTCCTTAACCACATAAAGATTTAAGAATTAATGAATCTCCCAAATTAGAATTGACAAGAAAGGCAGAATGCTCCAACAAAAAGAACACTTAACTAGGAATCAAAAGCCCTGGATTCTGGTCTAACTTAGTAATTTTTGCAAGTCAGAAACTCTGGAGCCTCATTTTCATTATCAGGAAAATGAGAAGTTTAGATTCAGAACAATGGAACTAGAAAAGCATTAAGGGTATCAAACTGACCAATAAGTCCCCCCATCAGTTCTAAAATTGTAGGATCTTATAGTCTTTAATCTCATAGAATGATAAACTAAATCCTCTCCAACCAAGTTTTTTTTCCTCATTAAGCAGTTGATAATAGGTGGTCAAACCAACCTAACCTTTCTGCCTTGAACAGATGAAAGACAGTAGCCATCTTGCCCATCAGTTTTTCTGAGAGTGTTATTTCACAAAGTCTAGCTGTGCATATTCATATTTTATTTTTCAGTCAAAAAATGTATAGCATTTATCTCATTAAAGCATGCAGATCATTTTTAAAAGTTTGATAATAAAACTCCTGTTATTCTGTTACAGAATAAATCATGTTGCCCTGTATTTGTAAGAGCCTCACATATCAGTCACTTTTTACTATTTTTATGGGTTTGTAGTCCTTCTCAATTAAAAATGTAAAAACCTAGAGAAAAACATTACCTTAAAAATAAATTAGGCACAAGAAGGTTTTGAGTATAGTGAGGAGCTCTGAATCATGGGTAGAATCCAGTTTTTAAAAAATTTCATTTGACTCTCAAGACATTTTCTAAAAATGACGTATCTGCTAGTTGCTCACTAATCATACTTTATTAATATTAACTTTAAAAAGTCTATTATATAACTGAAAGTTGAAGAGATAATATGTTCTTTGTTGTGGAGGTTGGCACATTCTCAGCTTAGCACTTCCTATATCTCAAGACAGATGTTAATGCATCTTTCTTGTTTAGTTGTTTTCCAGTCACATCTGACTCTTTGTGAACACATTCTTGGCAAAGATACTGGATGTTTACCATTTTCTTCTACAGCTCATTTTATAGATGAGGAAATTGAGGCAAACAGGGTTAAGTGATTTGCCCAGTTACAGTTTGTATGTGTCTGAAATTGGATTTGAACTCAGGAAGATGAGTTTTCCTGACCCCAGCCCCAACTGGCCTGCTAAGGCATTCCCTTAGTACTATATTTTTGACAGATTACTTTGATAAAGAGCATATATATTGTAATGGAAAAAAAAAACCACTGGATTTGGTATCAGAAGACCTAGATTAAAATTCTTCCTGTATCACTCATTACTTATATGACCTGGGCAACCTCTGAAACCTCAATTTCCTCATCTGCAAAATGAGATGGTTAGACCAGACAGCCTCTAAAATTTCTTTCAACTTTAGTTCCATGATACTACAATGAAACAGGGGATAGAGGAGATGGAGAAAGAACTAGCAACAAAAGCAATGGACCTAAACTAACTGAAGTTGTATGTGAGGCTGGGCTTCTGGTAGGCATGGCAGGTCTGATTTGTGCTTAGGAGAAGGTAAATAAAGGGGAAGATGTGACCTAGAAGAACCAAACAAAAGAGTAGAAATAAAGGGCAAGCAGGCTGTGGAAGGGGGGATCAGGGATTCAGATGCCAAGTTGAATTGGTCAATTTCAGTCAGCCATGGTGGGGAAGGGGAGGAGAGAGAGAGAGAGAAAGCCAGAGACAGAGAGAGACAGAGAGATAGAGACAGGGAGGGAGGGAGAGAGAGAGGGGGAGGGAGAGAGAGGGAGGGGGAGAGAGAGGGAAGGAGGGAGAGAGAGAGGGAGGGAGAGAGAGAGGGATGGAGAGAGAGAGGGAAGGAGGGAGAGAGGGAGGGAGGGAGAGAGAGAGGGAGGGAGAAAGAGAGAGGGAGGGAGGGAGAGAGAGGGAGGGAGGGAGAGACAGAGAAAGAGACAGAGAGGAAAGAGGTAATAGTATGTGCAGCACTCAGGGAAGATGAGAACAGTTAAGGGGAAGGAGGTGATAGAGGTTATCATTCCTGTTTGTTTCCCTCCACCTTCCATTCTTCCCTTGGCTATTTTCAAGCATCCCTCTCCCCTGATATCTTTTTTCATCTTTTTTCTTATCTTTCTTCTTTTCTCTAATTGCCCCATGTATGTCAAACATATGCCCATTTATTTTTTCCTCTCTTTTAAAATTTCCTAGAGTTCTTAATTATCTCTAAATTTTATACTAATAATGCTTCAGAACAGTATTATATATATATATACATATATATATGTATGTGCTAATTAAATTTTTACTGATTAACTCAGAAGCTAATTTTAAAACAGGTTATTACTCATAGGATGTAACACATTTAATTATTTGGACTGTTAAAATTGGAAAACCAAAGCCAAGGTAATACGACAATCCTAAATTACAGGTGGAAGCTGGAGAGAGCCAACAACAGTAAAGAATCTTCATCTGTTACTATAAGAGTCCAGTGTCAAACCTCCCTAGAAACCCCAAAAGGAAGTAAGGTTGACACTACAACCCATTCAGTCATGCAGTTTGGCCATTTCACTATCAGTCCATTCTCAATGATAGAACTAATATCCCTTTCCTAGTCACCTTTTTCCCCCATGTTATCTGCTCTTATTAGAATGTAAACTCCCTGAGGGCAGGGATTGTTTCTTTTTTAATCTTTGTATCTCCAGCACTTGGCACAAAGTAACAGCTTAATAAATGCTCTTTCACTGATTCATTTTTTTTCTTAATTTTTTAAAAAGTAATTGGTTATTTTCTAGACCAAGAAAGAAAAGAAAAAGAACATTAGCTAGTGGTGGTCAAAAAGATTGAAAGCCATAGATCGGAGGAAAAAAACAGAAAAGCAAGGCAACAGAGTCCAGAAGCTGATTTGGACCTCAGGACCATCTAATCCAACCTCTACCTGCCCAACAATGCATCCCATGGCACTCTAAAATGAGGTCATCCAGTCTTCCTTTGAAAGCCTCTCATGAGGCAGCTTATCTTTTGTGTACCTCTGACCGTTGGAATGAATTTCCTTATAATAACCCTGTACTTTTCTTTGAAAACTCATTTGCTTGTGTTTGCTTCTGATCAGAGGCCAAGCAAGATAAATTTAATCCATTTTTGTGTCAGAAGAAAAATAGCAGTGACAAAAAAGAACAGTTGATAATGGGGAATGAAAAAGGGAGGCAGAATAAACCTAGTAATAAGGGAGTAGTAAAGCATAATAGCAAGAAAATGTAGTCTCTAAGTGAGAGGATGGTAGGAAAATGAAACAATCTACAACAGCCTGTCCATCATTAAAGAAGCAGGAGTATAATTTATACCAGCCTACTACTCTGTACAAGCCATTATGTCATATGGTTTCCCAAACTCCTGTTTAAAAAGCAAAGGAGAGAAGCATCGATGATGTGCTAACACCAAAGGAAAACAGATGTTTAGAATACTTTATGACTTTACTTTTAAAGATTCAGTTAAACTCTTAAAGTTTGATCCCAAAATTCGGGTAATCTGCCACCTGAAAATACAGGCTAGTGAGATCATGCACCCCTAGCAACATCCAGACTTGAAAGGTATCTTGGTTTGTCTTTTGGCCAAAGAAAACATAATCAGAAGATTCCTTAAGGTTAGGAATGAAGGCAAGAGGAGATATAGGCTGCAGTTACCCAAAATTTAGACTAAAAGAGTAAACAAACTAGAAGACAGATAAAGGATCTTACACCAGAGAGTATAACTTCATGAGATGGGAAAGAGTTCCTTGCAATGTGATGAAGAATCTACTTTAGAGAAATTGATAAATTTAGTAAAACAACTTAGTTAACTCCACATCAAACTACCTATATTTAACTCTACAAAGCATTTTTACTGATAGTAAAGGCTTCAAAGCATGTTCTTAGATCTTGCCATTTCTACCTTTTCTGGATCTAGGAAGATCAGACTGGAAATCACAGGTCTAAATGTCTGCTCTTGCCATTTTCGACTAAAAAGATAATTTCCAAATATTTCTCTTTAGCTCTGTCCTCCCTCTTTAAGCATATCTTTAACTTCCTACTAGTTATTTCTGCTTGAATATTTGACTTTCAACTCAACTCAACATATTTAAAACTAACATCCCTTCATTCCAAACTAGTATCTGCCTTCCTTTAAAAAATAAATACAAAATATATATATATATATATATATATATATATATATATATATATATATATATATATATATATCACTCACACCAAGCTTGAAATCTTGGAATCCTTGACTTTTCTCTTACCTTCATATCCAATCAACTCCAATTCATGTCACTTTTTTCATAAGTATCTCTTATATCTATATCTATATCTATCCTTATTTTTATTCTTGTAGCTACTGCCCTAGTCTAGTACTTCATGATCCCAGAATGGGATTACTGAATTAAGTTTCCTACCTGATTTCCCTGCTTCCAGTCTCTCTGAAACATTATATTACTGTCAAGTTAAATCTTTCTAAAATATAACCAGTTGCATAACTCCCTGGTTATGTCTTTTCTCTATGAATACACATTCAGTATATTTCCTTGCTACCTACTAAATAAAGTCCAGACTCTTTTAATTTGGCATTTGATGTCATGTACAGTCAGGTACAAGTTGCTCTTTCCAACTTTTAACTACCACCTACTGTACTAAAATGAATACTTCATTCCAGTCATACTGGTCTACTATTCACTGTGTCTTGAGAAGAGTATGTGAGCTCCTATCTCTGCATCTCTGGTAATACTATAAATCCTGCCTGGAATGACCTCTTTCTTCTTTATACCGATCTACAATTCATCGAACCTTCAGGTCCCCTAGCTTAAGACTCACCTCCTTCTCTAACTTCTCCAATTTACTATCATCTCCCCAGACCCTGCATTCTAAAGGTATTGTCTTTATCATTTTGGCTTTTTCACAGTTCTGGTACTATTTCCTTCACAAAGCCATCACCCTAGCCTAGTCCTCTCTTCTCACCTGGCTGATTCCAACAGTCTCCCTGCCACGAATTTCTCCATTCAACCCCTACACAAGAATGAAATGGATAAAGTCCAATTCTGACTCATTTCCCCACTCAAAGAGATAGCATAGCTTTGGCTACAGTGTTTATTGCTTCTGGCATAAAATATGAGCTCTTCTCTTTGCTATTAAAGCTCTTTACAATCAAACTCCAGCTTACATTACCAGAATTATTACATATTTCTTCCCATTGTATCTTATGCTTCCAGCCAAATCAGCCTATTTGCTGTCCCTCACATATAATATTTCATTCCCTGCCTTGCCCAGATCCAGGACACATAATTCCTCTGCCATAGAATTCTTTGCTTCCAGCCACACTCAGCTCAGCTTAATCATTACCTTCTATATACAAGCACCTTGACCAACCTGCCAATTAAATTACCTCATATTTACTTGAAATACATTTTATATTTACTTACGTGTATGCAGATTGTCTGCTCTGATAAAATAAGTACCTTAAAAGCAAGGATTGCTTCATTTCTGACTTTGTTTTCTCAGCTCTGCTATTAGATTATATGACAAATTAATTTTAAATTATTTTTTAGTTCTATTGGCTGACCTTAATTGTAAAAATAGATAAATGGAATATCTCACAATTCTCTCTTAAACATAAATCAAAACCTAAATAATTAAAAAAAAAACTCATGTGGCTCTCAATTGAGTTTTTCTTTGTGCTACCACCAGTAGAATTTTCCTGGTAGAAAAACAATTTTGCATTCTATCCTGGATCTCAGTTTAAGGTAAATCATACAGATGTGAGCTATAGTTTCACTAAAGTTTCTAATGGCTTTGATTCTAAGAGACCCCTTTTATACCTTCCAATATTATTTGCAGAAATCAATTTTACCCAATGAAAAGAACACTGGATTTGGAGTCAGAAAATCTGAGTTGAAACTTAGCATCCTGGGAAAGTCACTTAATTTCTCTAAGTTTCAGATTCAGCATATGGAAAATGAAGGAATTGGCTTACCTTGAAGCTCTAAATTTGGGATTCCCCCAATTCTCCACTTTTCAATTTCACCCAACCCTAAATCCTAAAGACAAGTTGATAAGGCCCTAGGGGACTCTAAGCCATATATATATAAAATACTTTTTTGTGGCATTAAAATCACTAGAATGATACCATATGGAGTGTTTCCACCTAGTAGTAAAAGGAATGAATCATACAGGCTAATCTGTTTGGCCCCTGACTTGTGGAAATTAAAAAACAAAAACAAAAACAAAAAAACCACAGGGTACATTATCTCTTAGTAAGAAAAAAGGTTGTTACTAGGGGAATGGTAGGTAAGACCTAATAGTTTTAGGGACAGACTATACCTGCTTGTTCACAAGCTATGTGTCCTATTGTAAAACTACCAAGAAAAGTCTTAGGGCCACTTTCCTAGTATTTATAACTCAATCACATCTGACTCCTTAAGACCTCATTTGGTTTGCCATTTCCTTCTCCGGTTCATTTTATAGGTGAGCAAACAGGGTGGCCAGGGTCATATAGCTAGTAAGTGTCGAAAGCCAAATTTGACCCTCTGAACAACTCTTGAAATAAGTGGATGTTACTTATTATTACTCTCATTTTACTATCCAGGAGTCTCTTCCTGACTTCAGACCTACTACTCTATCCACTATACTACCTGGGTCTCCCATATCTACTCTAAAATTGCATACAGTCTGCCCTCTAAGATTTCTTTCCATCTGGAAACCTACAGTATCTTGAAAAAGCAAGTTAGGATAACAAATAGAGCAGATAAGAGAGCAAGGGTAAAGAAAATAAGATGACCAACACCCCATCATTATAATTGCATGCAAGGAAATCCAGGTTGCTTAAATATCATTATTAGTAGGGGTATAGCTGGGCATTTGTACCACAAAGTTGCCTATACTCCACAAAGGGTAAATACACAGAAAAATGTACTTGGCATAGGGAGTTAAGCCTAGCAAGGGAAACCAGATGCCATTTTGAACAACCCATATCTGAACAAGAATTCCTTCTATAACATATACTACAAACTTTCAATCCATCTTTTGTTAGAAAATTTCCATTAAGTGGGAACTCACTACCTTACGAAAGAATCCATTCTACTCACTTTTTTGCTACTTCCACCTATTGTCCCTAATTCTACTTCAAATGAAATAGAACAAGTCAAAGTCTTTAGCCCTTAAATTTCTTGCTGACAACTGTCACACCCGCCCCTAAGTCTTCTTTGTCTTTAAGATAAAAATCTCAAGTACCTGAACTGATCTCTTTGACACAAACTTCATAACCATTTTGGATGCTCTTGGATAAATAATAACAACATTTATGTAGTACTCGATCATTTGTAAAATGCTTTATGAATATTATTCTCATTTGACACTCAAAAAAACCTTCTAGCATTTCAGTGGGTTCTGAAATGATTTGTTTAAAAAAAAGTTACATTGCAACTGATTAATATGAGAGAAGATGAAAATTTACTAGTCGAATGTCAACAAAAATCTTTGCACAATTGGTGGAATTGATGGATCCTTTGCATTAAAGGTTTGAAAAATAAGTGTCACAATTTAGATGACAAACTTTCTGTATGGATCTATGAACTTGAGAGGTATCTTTCAGCCATGACAACCATTAAAAACAAATATTAAAACAAAGTGAATGTTGAATCACATCTTCAAATTGCTGTACCCCAGTGAAAAACCAAGATTTTTGTTTTGTTTCCAATTACTTAAAGTATAATTTATATGCTTAATGAGAAAAATAAAGATTTTGTACCATTAATAAAATATTTTCAAAGCATTTCATGTTTATCTCATCCTTACAAAATTTCTATTTATGGGTAAACTTTATAATATACTCATTAGTACAGTGGTACTAATTATAAACAAAATATACACGTATACATAGATATTATAGAACATAAACACTTTTTACTGAGAGTAAAATAGGAGTGACAATAGCACCCACCCACCTCAAAGTATTATTCTGAGGATCAAATGAGATAATGTGAGTATGTATGTAGAAACTTAAAGGGTTCTACAAATATGAGTCATGATTATTTGGACCCAGGAGGTCAGACACCGTATACACACTTTACTATTTTTAGAAGAGACAAATAAGAATATGCTGATACAATTAATAAAATTGGATATTTATTATATGTCTACTCGGTGTCAGGCACTGACAATACAAAGAATGAAACAATCCTATCATCTACACTAGAAGATTACTTTCTAATGCAGTAGATAAGGCAGGTATGAACATATAAAGTATAAATGTAAGGTGAATAAATATACATTCAAGAGGCAGCTAGGTGGCTCAGTGGATAAAAGAGTCAGGCTTGGAGGTGGGAGGTCCTGGGTTCAAATTTGGCCCCAGACACTTCTAGCTTTGTGACCCTGGGCAAGTAACTTAACCTTTATTGCCTAGCCCTTACTGCCTTAGGACCACATAGTATCAATACAATACATAGTATTGATTCTAAGACAGAAGTTAAGAGTTTTAAAAATAAATAAATGTTCATGTATACACACACACACACACATATATATATAAAGTGATTCTATAAAGTGATTCTTTTTATAACCATTAATAGATTTCTTTCTCCTTCCAAGGAGGGTTCATTTCACTGATTGACAAGCATTTGGCAAAGACTCTGGCATCTGACGGGTGCTTAAAAAATAAATACTTGATTGAGTAGAGAAAAATTTCCCAGTTATGTTGGGAGAAAAATCCGAGTAGTCTTCCCTCAGTGTACTCAAAGTATGTTCCCAGAACAATTCTGCAGAGGAAAGAGATTATAGCACCAAGGAGGGAAACTCCCCAAGGAAGGTAACAAGCAAAAGGACATATTCCTTTACTAATTAGCTACTTAATTTGTCAACATTTTGACTTTCATATATAACCAGTTTTTCTTCCCTCTTACCACCCTACCCAGACAGAAACTGAGAAATCAATCATGAGAAATATCTCCATACATTTTTTCCTTATGGTGTCAGAGAATTTTCTAATCTGAACAAGACTTGTCCTTGTTTGAATGGATACATATTAAATGAAAGGAACAGATCTGATAATTGATTTAGGCTCTACTCTAGGAGTAGAAAACTCACCAACTTCCTCTTCTACCAACCAGAAGTCATATTGTCTATTCTTTTTTTTTTTTAATTTATTTGTTTCCTTTCTAAATTCCCAGGGCTAGAGGTGCAGTGTACACCCTATCCCCCAATTCTCTTCCTGGTCCCAAACAAGACAGTGACAGGGAACCTTTTAAAGATGGAGTGCCAGGCCCCAACCACCCCCACACCCTCCATACTAAGTGCCATGACCATGCTCCCCTCAACATTCTATGTGCCCACTGAGTGCCGGCGCACTCTGATTCCTCCCTCTACTTCACACGGGGAGGAGGGAGGAGGAAGCACTCCCATTGGACTGCTGGGCAGGGAGGCGGTGATGCACTCAGGCTTGGGAAGAGGGGGAGAGGAGTGCCCCAGCTGCACCTTCCTCTGGTTTTCCAGTTAGGAACTCTGGCAAACTCTATGCTGCAAGGAAGGTGGCACTGGGTCACAGAGAGATTTTTGTGTGCCATCCCTGGTACATGTGCCATCAATTCACCATCACAGCAATAGGAGATAGATGGAGTTAGAGCTGTAACAGTGAGTTGGTCCTTTTTCTTAACTAAGGGCTAGGGTACAAATAAACTATTGCAGATATGTATGTAGCTAGGAGGTAGAAAGGCTAAATAGGTGAATATTCATCAGTTACTGAATTACTTATTAAGGCATAACAATAATGATTATTTATCTTTAATGTGATTACCAAGGAGCAATCTGTAAGAAATAAAACTGATGGTACAATTACTAAGCTACTCCATTACTTTTCAACAGACTAGCTCTAAAATGTTAAGTAATGTTAATTGAGCATGATGGCAGTTTAATTGACCCCAAAATGAATATGCAGATACTACAATAATGAACACAAATATAATGCCTAACATATAAAAATGTAATTTTATGTTAACATAAAATGTGTTCTTTGTAACACCTCTAAATAGTTATCAATTTGATAAAATAAAATGGAGGAGGGGACATGTCTTGCCCTTTTTCTACTCAGTGCTTCCATCTTATCCTTGGAATCCCAGGTTCCATCAAAAGCATCCACACCATTCATAGGAAGAAAGAAGAATGAATACATTTCTCCTTTAAAGTTTATGGAATCAAGGTTAGGCATCTCAGCAGATAGAGTGCCAGACCTATAGTTGGGCAAACCTGGGTTCAAATCTAGCCTCAAACACTGGTTGTGTGATACCCTGGGCAAGTCATTTACTCCCATTTGCCTAGCCCTTGACTTTCTGTCTCAGAGTTGTTACTGTGACAGAGCTAAAAAATATTTTTTAATGTTTATGAAATCAAAACCATACAATATTATCTTCTTAGCTGCTGGCTCTTACAATTACAGAATGTATGTGCAGACAGAGATTGGAACATAATAAAACAGGATGATTCAAAGAAATTTTCGAGCTGGAAGTAGATTTCATTTGCTCTAACTAGCTTATTTTACAAAAGGTACTCCTGCCCAAAGAGTTCAAATTATTTTTCTAAAATACTTTGACTGATTAGTGGCACAGAACCCAACTCTCCTAACTCCTACTTTCTGGCCTTTCTTCTCTAAGATCTTATTAACTGATCACAAGTAAAAGAACATAGGAATTTAAATGTACATATAGTGATATAATAGAAAATTAGCATCTCAATTGTTTCACTTAAAAATTAAAAAAAGTAATTACAGTAAAGTTTTCATAAAAGTTGCACAATATATTAGGGTACCATTTTGAAACAATCTGATCATTTCAACCAAAAGATGTATATACTAATTGGGAAGATGGAAATCATGGAAAAGGTATAATTTCTATTATTTACAGAGGAAGTATTAAGCACTAGTTATACTTGTTAAGCAATTTATTACTGAAAATGTTTAAACTGCAGGGTGTGGTAGAGCTTAAAGTCCTAACTGATAGGCTAAAACTTTGCTTATTTTGTTTGTTCAGTGTTATTCCAATCCTAAATACATCAGGTACTTTAAAAAATATTAGGAATGCATATTAAGGGTCAAATGACTACAGAATTGTATAGCAGAGAAGCTGAGATTTATTGGTGGGGTTTTACTCATTTAAGATTACATATTGGAGTGCAAGTGAATTCATATTGAAATAATTTGATAAATATTTACTTAAAAGTAAAATTAGACTTATTTGGCAAAACATTTGATTTTTGTGTTTCAAACAAACTATGTATACTAACCTATTTATCATTGTCACATGTCTTTGCATTGGCACTTCTCTGGACACCCCACTTCCAAGAGTAGGAGGCAAGGTATATGGTGACGTTTCATTACCAGATTTAACAACTTTCTCTCTTAAGAGTGTAGGTTTTTTGCTGTCTCTTTCAGACTCTGAAGAAAATCCTGGTTGTCTGAGCGTTGCTTTTGGTTTTCCTATAAAAGACATACAATATGGGATCATACATACTTGCTAAAACTCAGTATTCATTATATCACTATTTTGCTTTCAAACATGTTGGCTATTCGGGGTCTCCTACTCCTCAGCTGAACTAACATTCTAGGCCATACCTTGTCTACTACCCTAACTAGCAAATCATTTTCTATACATAATCCATTTCTTTTTTTTCCTTTTATTTGGTCAATTTCAAACATTATTCCTTGGTTACAAAAATAATATTCTATTCCTCCCTCTCCTCCCCCCCCCCCCGGCCTTCCTGTTGCCAACTCACAATTCCAATGGGTATTACATGTGCCCTTAATCAGAACCTATTTCCATGCTGTTGATGTTTGCACTAGGATGTTTATTTAGAGTCTATATACCCAGTCATAGCCCCCTCAACCCATGTAATCAAGCAGTTGTTTTTCTTTGGTGTTTTTACTCCCACAGTTTATCCTCTGAATGTGGATAGTGTTCTTTCTCATAGATCCCTCCGGGTTGTTCAGGATCACTGCATTGTCACTAATGGAGAAGTCCATTAAATTCGATTGTAAAACAGTGTATCAGTCTCTATGTACAATGTTCTCCTGTCTCTGCTCCTTTCGCTCTACATCACTTCCCGGAGGTTGTTCCAGTCTCCATGGAATTCCTCCACTTTATTATTCCTTTTAGCACAATAATATTCCATCACCAACAGATACGACAATTTGTTCAGCCATTCCCCAATTGAAGAACATCCCTCATTTTCCAATTTTTTGCCACCACAAAGAGCGCAGCTATGAATATTCTTGTACATGTCTTTTTCCTTATTATCTCTTTGGGGTACAAACCCAGCAGGGCTATGGCTGAATCAAAGGGCAAAGGGCAGACAGTCTTTTAGCGCCCTTTGGGCATAGTTCCAAATTGCCCTCCAGAATGGTTGGATCAATTCACAACTCCACCAGCAATGAATTAATGCCCCCACTTTGCCACATCCCCTCCAGCATTCATTACTTTCCATAGCTGTCATGTTAGCCAATCTGCTAGGTGGGAGCTGATACCTCAGAGTTGTTTTGATTTGCATTTCTCTGATTATAAGAGATTTGGAACACTTTTTCATGTGCTTATTGATAGTTTTGACTTCTTTGACTGAAAATTGCCTATTCATGTCCCTTGCCCATTTATCAATTGGAGAATGGCTTGATTTTTTTGTAAAATTGATTTAGCTCTTTGTAAATTTGAGTAATTAGACCTTTGTCAGAGGTTTTTTGTAATGAGGATTGTTTCCCAATTTGTTACTTCCCTTCTAATTTTGGTTACATTGGTTTTGTTTGTACAAAAAAAATTTAATTTGATGTAATCAAAATTATTTTATATTTTTGACTTTTTCTAAGTCTTGCTTGGTTTTAAAATCTTTCCTTTCCCAAAGGTCTGACATGTATACTATTCTGTGTTCACATAATTTCCTTATAGTTTCCTTCTTTATGTCCAAGTCTTTCACCAATTCTGAATTTATCTTGGTGTACAGTGTGAGGTGTTGATACAAGCCTAATCTCTCCCACACTATCTTCCAATTTTCCCAGCAGTTTTTATCAAATAGTGGATTTTGGTCACAAAAGCTGGGATCTTTGGGCTTATAGACTGTCTTGCTGAGGTTACTTACCCCAAGTCTATTCCAATAATCCTTTCTGTCTCTTAGCCAGCCAGTATCATATTGTTTTGATGACCACTGCTTTATATAGTATAGTTTGAGAACTGGGACTACAAGGCCACCTTCCTTTGCAATTTTTCCATTATTTCCCTGGATATCCTTAATCTTTTGTTCTTCCAAATGAACTTTGTTATGTTTTTTTCTAATTCAGTAAAAAGGTTTTTGGGTAGTTTGATGGGTATGGCACTAAATAGTAAATAAAAGTTTGGGTAGGATGGTCATTTTTATTATGTTAGTTCATTCTACCCATGAGCAGTTAATGTTTTTCCAATTATTTAGATCTAGTTTTAATTGTGTGGAAAGAGTTTTGTAGTTGTGTTCATATAGTTCTTGTGTTTGTCTTGGCAGTTAGATTCCTAAGTATTTTATATTATCTAGGATGATTTTAAATGGAATTTCTCTAATTCTTGCTGTTGAGATGTGTTGGAGATATATAGAAATGCTAATGACTTATTTGGGTTTATTTTGTATCCTGCAATTTTGCTAAAGTTGTTGATTATTTCCACTAGCTTTTTAGTTGATTCTCTAGGATTCTTTAATTAGACCATCATATCATCTGGAAAGAGTGATACCCTGGTCTCTTCATCATTGCCTATTTTTTATTATAGTTTTCTTTCTCCATTTATGACCTGCCTGGCTTTGGAATCATTACCATATTTGTGTCATAAAAGGAGTTTGGTAGAACTCCCTCTTTGCTTATTATGCCAAATAGTTTGTATAGTATTGGAATTAGCTGTTCTTTGAATGTTTGATAGAATTCAGGCCCTGGGGATTTTTTTCTTAGGGAGTTTTTTGATGGCTTGTTCAATTTCTTTTTTCTGATATGGGATTATTTAAAAATTCTCTTTCTTCTTCTGTTAATCTAGGCAATTTATATTTTTGAAAATATTCATCCTTATCACCTAGATTGGCATATTTATTGCCATATAATTGGGCAAAAGTTTTTAATGATTGCTTTAATTTCCTCTTCATTGGAGGTGAGGTCTCCCTTTTCATCTTTGAGAATGTTAATTTGGTTTTCTTTCCTTTTTTTTATTAAATTAACCAGTACTTTGTCTATTTTGTTTGTTATTTCAAAATACCAGCTTCTAGTCTTGTTTATTAGTTCAATAGTTATTTCACTTCTGATTTTATTAATTTCTCCCTTAATTTTTAGGATTTCTAATTTAGTTTTCTTCTTTAATTTGTTCGCTTTCAAGTTTTTTGATTTGCATGTCTAATTCATTGACCTCTGCCCTTCCTAATTTGTTAATATATGAACTCAAGGATATAAATTTTCCTGAGTACTGCTTTGGCTGCATCCCATAGAGTTTGAAAAGATATCTCATCATTGTCATTTTCTTCAATGAAATTATTGTTTCTATGATTTGTTCTTTAACAGATTTTGGAGAATCATATTTAATTTCCAATTAATTTTTATTTGGCTCTCCATGTACCCTTACTGATCATTATTTTTATTGCCTTATGATCTGAAAAGGCTGCATTTATTATTTCTGGTTTTCTGCATTTGTTTGCCATGTTTTTATGACCTAGTATATTGTCAATCTTTGTGAATGTACCATGTGCTGCTGGAAAGAAAGTGTATTCCTTTTTGTCCCTATTTATTTTTCTCCATATATCTATTAACTCTAATTTTTCTAAGATTCATTCACATCTTTTACCTCTTTCTTATTTATTTTTTGATTTGATTTATCTAAATTTGATAGTGGTAGGTTCAGGTCTCCCACTAGTATAGTTTTACTATCTATTTCCTCCTTAAATTTTACTAGTTTCTCCTTTAGAAATTTGGATGTTATACCATTTGGTGCACACATGTTGATTAGTGATATTTCCTTATTGTCTATACTCCCTTTTATCAGGATGTATTTACCTTCCCTATCCCTTTTAATCAGGTCTATTTTTACTTTGGCTTTGTCAGATACCATGATTGCTACTCCTGCCTTCTTTCTATCAGTTGAGGTCTAATAGGTCTTGCTCCAACCTTTAATTCTGACCTTGTGAGTATCTACCAACCTCATGTGTATTTCTTGTAGAGAACATACGGTAGGATTTTGGATTCTAATCCACTCTCCTATTCGTTTACATTTTATGAGTGAGTTCATCCCATTTACATTCAAAGTTATGATCGTCACTTGTGAATTCCCTAGCATTTTGATATCCTCTCCTAGTTCTTTCTGTCCTTCCTTCCTTTGTTGTATCCTTTTAAACCAGTGATTTACTTTTAATCAATCTCCCTAATCCCTCCCTCCCTTAATATGCTCTCTGGTCCCTCACTTTTTGTTCCCTTCTTGTTTTCTTAGAGCCTGTTAAGTTCCCTCCCCCCTCTCTCCTTCCCTCCCTTTTTTGTACTCCCCCCCTCCACTGCCCTCAGTTTTCCCTTCTCACTTACCCTGAAGGATTAGAATTCAAGATCCCAATGGATATAGATGCTCTTCCCTCTCAGAATTGATTTTACTAAGAGTAAGGTTTAAGTATTACCTATTAGCATTCTCTTCCTCTCCTTCTTATAAGATTATTCTTCCCCTCCCCTTCCCATGTGTATCTTTGTGTGATAAAAACTATCCTATTTATTTTATTTTTTCAAGTATCTCTTGGTGCCATCCTCGATTTCTCCCTCCCTTTTTCTTTTTTTGCATATCATCTTATAGCCCTTAATGCCCCAATATCTTCCTGTGAATGATTCTTCTAATTACTATAATAATGAATATAATTTTTGAGTTACAAATAACATTTCCCCCATATATTAATATATGTAATTTGATCTAATTGTAGGCTTTACAGAAGAGAGTTTGAATTTAAAAAAAAACATTTTTTCCCTTTTTCCTTCTCTTTCTTATTTACCTTTTCATGTTTCTCTTGCTCTTTGTGTTTGGATATCAAACTTTCCACTTAGTTATGGTCTTTTCTTTACAAATACTTGGAAATCTTCTATTTTATTGAATGCCCATACTTCCCCCTGGATATATATAGTCAGTTTTGATGGATAGGTGATCCTTAGTTGAAGACCCAATTCTCTTGCCTTTCTGAATATCATGTTTCAGGTCTTGCAGTCTCTTTAGTGTGGAAGGTACCAGCTGATCCTGATTGGTGTTCCTTGGTATCTGAATTGTTGCTTTTTGGCTTCTTGTAGAATTTTCTCCTTAGCTTGATAGCTCTGGAATTTGGCAATTATATTCCTGGGAGTTGTCTTTTGAGGATTTAGTGTAGAGGGTGTTCTATGAATTCTTTCAATGTCTATTTTGCCCCCTTGTTCAAGAACATCAGGGCAGTTTTCTTGGATGATTTCTTGTAGTATGATGTCAAGATTTCAGTTTATTTCTGGCTTTTCAGGTTGACCAATGATTCTCAAATTGTCTCTCCTTGCTCTGTTTTCCTGACCTATCATCTTCTCAGTGAAATATTTTGCGTTTTCTTCTATTTTGTCAGTCTTTTGACTTTGCTTTATTAATTCTTGTTGTTTTGCAAGATCATTGTCTTCCAGTTGCCTAATTCTGGTCTTTAAAGACTGGTTTTCCTTTTCAGTTTGGTCTATTCTGCTTTTCGTGGCTTCCAGCTGTTTCTCCAATTGGGAGTTCTTGTCCTTTAAACTGCTATTTTCTCTTTGAACTATTTCCCACTTTTCTTGCCAGAAGGTTTCCATCATTTTCATAAGCTCCAATTTAAATTCTTCAAGAGCTTGTGGGCAATTTCAATTTTGGGGGGGTAAGATTTTGGGTTTATTTGAATTTCCTCCTCTATTTCCTCTGTAGCCTGGGTTTTTCCTCTGTAAAAATTTTCCAGGGTCAACCCCCCTCTTCTTGTTTTTTTTTTTTTTTTGGTGGAGGGAGGTTGTAGCTCCTGGGCACAATTTGCCATCACTGTGGAGTTTTTCCTTCGGTTTTTTTAGTCAGAAATCTGAGTGAGATGGGCAGGCGTGTATGTGTGTATGGAGTTAAGGAGCAAGGATTTTGCCTGAGGCAAGTTCTCAAATATCTGCAGCTTCTGCTGTTTGCTGCCCTTCTCTGTGTTATCTTCCCACAAGAGCCCACAGTCTGCTCTCTTCAGCCTGCTAGGGTTTCAGGTATAGCTGCTCTCAGGGGTAGGTCTCTGGTTGTCTAGAGGTGCCCTTTGCTCACCCACTGATTCTGGCATGTGCTGGCTCTGACTCTGGCTCCACAGGTGGGGTGAAGGAGGGTAGATCAGTTCGTGTTTTGATGGGAGCTTTTTCACCCCCTTATAGTGTGGAAATGCCCAAATCCCATGTATCTTCAATGCTGCGCCCTACTGTAGAGTCCTTTCGTTCTCATGAATTTGTATTTTTTTGGTCTTTTGAGGTAGTCTATATCCGTCAATGCTGAGGAGAGGAAGAGTCTTGCGTCTAGACTGCCACCATGTTTACCCGAAAGTCCTCTCTACTTACTCCATTTCTGATCTCACAGCCCAATAAGTTCCATCAATGTTTTTCAAAAATATTATCTTCATTATCGCCCTTATACTATATTTCCTGGTCTTCCAACTACTTCTATGACTGCTCCAGCTTGGTATCTGACTGCCTTCACTACTCTAGGCTTTTCCAAAGAAAGATCTTGACTAAGGATCAGTACTATACCAGTGCACAGAAAACAAAGAAAAGTGAAGTCTTACCTCAAGGAACTGATATTCTATTGGATGAAGCAATATGTGCAGGTATAAGAATATATAAAATATAGTCATAAAGAGCTGTGACTTCACTGACACAGGGGACTTCTGAATGAGGAAAATCCTCTATCAATAGAGACTGACACCTTTCTACAACTTGTAGTCTTGGAACATTAAGAGTTAAGTGGCCTGTCCAGGGTCACAAGGGCAATATGTGTTAGAAGCACACTACCTCTCATACAAATACATAAACAAAATAAATTCCAGGTAATATCTGAGGAGAGGCCTTACAAGTCTGGTGGAGAGTAGGAATCAAGTAAAGTTTCTTCTAGAAGAGTTCTTTGTCACTCTTTGGGCACTTCAAAGAAATTAAGTTTTTCAGCACTTAAAATGACTTTGGGGGTAGGGGAGTGCAACTAGGTAACTAAGTGGATAGAAAGCCAGGCCCAGAGATGGAAGGTCCTGGGTTCAAATATGCCTGCAGACAATTCCTAACTGTGTGACCCTGGGCAAGTCACTTAACTTCCACTTACCCCTTATTGCTCTTCTTTGTTGAAACTAAAATTTTGTATCAATTCTAAGACAGAAGATAAGGATTTAAAAATTTAAAAACCCTGGAGATTATCTGAACCAAACATGAAACATTCATGATGGAAATTATAAGCAATACATCAGGGGGGAGAAAGTGCTACTATCCAAGGTCATTCATGAAGACAATAATAGCAGCATGAGCACCAGAATCCAAATTTTCTGGCTGCATCTCACTACATTGCTCTTCTTGTTGTGTATATTCTTCCCCATTAAGTCTGTAAGCTCCTTGAGAGTGTGTCTTATATGGTTTTTTGTATCCTCTTCACTGATGAGCATAAAATAAGTACTTAACAATGTTATTGATTTCATATGTTCCATGTTATTCCAGATTTTATTTAAAAAATACAAGTTATACTTCAAAAAAGTTTGTAATTTGCCAAATAAAATATTAAATCAGAAATCTGGAGTCAACGTCATGTACTCTAGTTGAAGTTTACTCCAAAAATTCTATAATAATAAAGATACATGTCTTCAAAAGTAAGTTTAAGACACCCTACCTGAAATTATTTCCAATTTCTTTTTGTTTTATCAGAAACCAATTTTCAAAAACTCATTCCATCAAGTTTACTTCATAGCAATTTCAAATTCAAATACTAACTTCAGGATTTTTTCTTTGAAAGGGTACAAAACCAAAAATGTTAATGCTAATTGGAATTTGAAAATATTCATCTTGATCATGAATTACATCTCTGTATGATTAAATATCTGTAGACAAAGTCTGAAATTTCTAGCATATAAGATGAACGTACCTTCTAGGAAAAATGGCATTGTTTTCTTCACTCTCATTTGACAATTAACCTGCCTTCCTGTTTTTCTTTTTGAACTCCTCTGGCGTGCTACCAGTTGAGCAATCCGTGCTGTCTCTGTACAAGCCACAGCATAGCAAGTTATCTGCTCATAGGAAGTAAGGAAAAAAGTTTGAGATTTAAAATTTCTCAGGAACAAGTAGATCTCAGTAAACACATACACATCCAAATTAGGAATTATTCCTCTTATATACTCTCTCAATGATAATACTCCAGCAAAAATACATTTCTCAGTTTATTTAATAATTTTTTAAAGAAGCTTTATTTATCAGCTTCAGAATCAAATCACAATGTTGCTCTTCATACACAATGATGATAGTGCTGAATGAGTAGTGACTGAGCCTGTGGGGTATATTGAATCATTTTTTTCAATAGCAGTCATGGCTTTTTACTGATTTCTCTCTTTTTATCTGATCCCCCTTGTAACATAGTTCTGCAAGACAGCATAATGGGACAATTTGTAGCCATGAAATACAATGAAGCCAACTGGGTCATATTATAATGATGAGATCAATAATAACTAATATTTATATAGAACTTTAAAGATTGCAAAGCTCTTATACATTATATTATTTGCATATATGTATATATATGTAAATATATACATTATCTTGTGTGTGTGTGTGTGTGTGTGTGTGTGTGTGTGTGTGTGTGTGTGTGTGTGTGTATACATATACATTATCTTATTTGATCCTCATAAAAACCCTGTAAGGCAGCTGCTGTGATTATTTCAATTTTACAAATTAGGAAACTGAGCCTGAGAAAAATTAGAATGCAGAATGAAAACAGATCAATTTCATCACCAGCAGGCCCTTAACTTTTAGGTTCCAAGTCTCTCAGGTATACTCACTAGCTGCCAAGATCCATATATGTTCATATCACTTTCTATGCTTTGTCAATTAGTCTACTCTGCTTGTCTGACTTTTTACACTAATAACATTAACTTAAGCCTCCACAGAACCATGATATCATCAAGAAAATTAGGCTCACATTATGTGCATCACATTTTAAAATTTATTTTTAAAATCACTTGAAAAATAATTTTAAAATGTTGACATCCACAAGTGATAGATTATCAGTATCTCTATAAGTGACTACTACTTATTACTTACTGACTATATATGCCCTAATATTAAATCAAGAACAAAGGGCAAGAGGTTCTAAATTGTGCTTTAAGGGCTAAAGATTACACATGTACCTTACCATTTGGTTATTAGTTCTATCACTGGGAGTGCAACTCATTTGTTAAAAAGTATCAGTGATTTAAGTTATAATTGAAAAAGATGCATGAAAAATACTATAGTATAGGATAACTTAAAAAGCTAATGGGATCTCAGGCTGCATTAACAGATATATTGGGCGCAGAAAATGACAGTCCTATAGTATGTGTCCTGTTCAACAGAACACATTTGAAGAGGAAGAAGCTAATGGGCATCTGGCAAACTCAAGCCAGTCAACTAGTGAGGAGATTCACAACCACATCCCTACACGGATCTGTTGGAACACTTGCTTTTTTTTAGCTTGGACAAGAGAAGACTTAATGGTACTATGATAGCTATCTTCAAATATCTGAAAGGTTGTAAAAGAGGATTAGATGTGTTCTGTTTGGCTATTCAGGGCAGAATTGGAATTAAAGGATACAAGTTATAATAAAGAATATTAGCCTCATTGTAGAAAAATATATAGATTCAACACCTTTAACAACTACAGCTATCCAAAAATGAAATGGGATTCCTCATTTATCATATGTAAAATGTACTTATAGTCACTGTATGACCACTTGTATTGGGGATATTTTTAAGGGAATTTGTGCTTTGAATGTGTTGACTAGAGTATTATGTAACTAGAGTATTATGAACCTATACTGTAGACCAGAGTAAAATACATAAAAAGTCTCAATCATGGATTATTTCACCTTCAGTCAGTTCACTTTCAGCCTTCAGGGTGAGAGTACACGTGAGCTCATGATGTAGGACCAGGAACCAAAGACAAAGAGAGTCAAAAGAGTGGAACAAGCAGGGAAGAAAAAGGACAACATTCACTTTTGGAAATTCACAGCTTTTTAAGATTGTAACCACCCTAGAAGTAAAATTATATGGCCTGGTAAACCTTTGGATTGGACCTCTGAGATTCCTTCCAACTCTTCAAATCTATGACTGTGAACTTTTGAGAAGTCAAGTTTTCATTTAATTTATATGGCATATATATGTATATATGTGCAATTACCTTCTTACCTCTCCAGATCTACTGATCTCTATTCTAACAACTGCTGGCACACTTCTCAGATATGCCTCTAATGTAGGATATCCTAGCTGTTTGAATGGAATCCAATCACCAGTCAAGGATCTGTATTCTCCTTGTAGCCGGGGTAATGCTATTCCATTCTTATGGGATTGCAGAACAGCTCGAAGCATCTTTGCAACCAAATCTGCTTCCAGCATCTTCACCTGTAATTAAGAAGAAGAGAAATTTATTGGAACATGGCTCCTCAATTCATAAATTAAAAATTATAAAGGGATTGATAACTAAGTTGTAGAGACATAAATAACTTATATAGGAGATATAAGCAATGACTATTCTACCTTAAAGGTTAGCTAACTGGTGCAGTGGATAGAGTGCCTGACTTCAGTCAGGGAGACTTTTCCCCACCCCCACCCCTAAGTTCAAATCTGATCTTAGACACTTACTAGCTGTGTGATGCTGGGCAAGTTACTTAATCCTATATGCCTCAGTTCCTCATCTGTAAAAATGAACTGGAGATGGAAATGGCAAGCCACATCCCCAATGGGGTCACAAAAAATCGGAGATGACTGAAATGATTGAACAACATTCTACCATTAGAACAAATACATTTTTCTTGGTTGAGGGCAAGAGAGGTATTTCCCAAGGTTTTGGCATGCTATTTTGTACCTCTTGTTCTTCTCTTACTTCAGATGCTTTCACAGAAAAATGACAGAAAGGGAAGAGAAGCAACAACCCTTTCTTATTCTGGAGATGGTAATTTCATCTTCAGTTAGGTGAAAGGAAAAGGAATCAGACAATTGGGCAAGGGTCAAGACAGAGCTGTAGTTTCATTGCCCATTACCCCCTAAAGAAATATATTCTAGCCTTGTTCTGCCCTCCCCTCCTCTGGCCATCATACACATTCTATGAGGATATTTTGTTATTATGTCATTGGCTTATGTTTCCCAGTTTACATTAATATTTCAAGGAATCCCAAGGGGCAGCCTAAAGCCTAAATTCCTAAATAAATCCAAAGTCTAAGTTAATTGAAAAAGCAATCAGAGTCCATAAAAAAGATAATGAGCCATACCTTCCTTCCCAAAGCAGAGAGGTGGGGGAAGAGGGCATTGTATTGGGGCTGAATTTTGCCAGATGTGGTTACTATATTGGGCATTTTTGTTTTCTTTATCACAATGGATGGATTTCCCTCTTATTCCCAACCCCTGCAATCTAAACATTACCATGATGTAAATACAAAAGGAATCATGAAAATTTACTTAGACAACAAACACTTCAAGAATCTGTAAATTTTGCCAGCATGGATACACTATTCCCTCCTGCTTTCTAACTTCATGATTATACTTTTTATCAACACTTATCATAGCCCCATCTTATTTTAAAAGTCTGTGTAATTTCATCACACTAAAATCAACCTGTGATGAGCTTCTCTCTCTGAGCTTTCATTAAAATGGTACTCAGATAAAAGATAAATCCATCACTAGGCCCATAATTGAAGCCTTTCCAATTCTACTTGCATAAAAATAGGCTTCTATTGATTCTAATTTTTAAAAGGACTTCTCTAAGCTTTAAATGTATAAACTGACTTTATTCTGTAGAGCTGGTTTTCATCAAATAATACTGCATTTCACTGATGTGAAATTTCTGCCATTGACACAAGATCACACAGTCTTTCTATGCTTATCTAACCTGAGTAACTTTTCCATTTCCTTCTATGAGTTCATAACATGAAATCCACAAAATTTGCAAGAAACACTCCTGCTTTCCTAATATTACAAGCATAATGTAGAGCCTGCTATCCATTGGCTATCTCTCACTTTTGTCATGTCATCAATCTATCTCTTTATTTTTGGTAAAGATATTTTATTTTACCAATTGCATGTAATAACAATTTTCCACATAGGTTTTCCAAAGTTATATGATCTAAATTGTCTCTGTCTCTCCCTTCCCACACCCTTCCAGAAGATGGTAAGCAATTTGATCTGGATTATATACGTATTATCTTCAAAATATATTTTCATATGATCAATTTCTTTCAAGATTATACATTTTCTTTGAAGGTGTTCTTTATGCCAATTCTCCCACCATTCATCTGTCCCTTCCCCTTTGGGGATATTCATAACTTCAAGTCGTCACAGACTACATGCTTGAAGACTTGCAACCACTAACATTATCCCTGAAATAATTTTGGTATATATGACATCAAGAAAAAGCTTGAAATCATTGAAGAACTATGCAATTTCTCAAAGGCAATCTAAAGGGCCAACCCTCCTCCTGTTCAATTCTTATGTCAGCTCACAATATTAATTTGTAAATCTATCAAAGATAAATATACTGTGAGATAAGCTCTACAGGGCACCTCCCTGAACTAAATGAAAATGCAATTGAGAAATGTTTAACAAAATAAATAAAAATGCAGCACAACATAGATAGTGTTGATATGTGGTTTTAGAAATCAATTATGTGACTCCAAAGATCTATTTCTATTTGAGTTTACTATAAAGTGGTCTAAATAACAGGCATTCTTCATCACTTCACACTATGCTATTTTTTCAAATGCAATATGACTTAACCTTGCCAAGCACTTCTTGAGGACGGAGACTGGTTTTTATCTTTGTATCCTCGGTGCCTTAGCACGGCATCTCTTTTAACTTTAGACACTTCAATGGATTAAATTTGCATTTTCACTGATGTATTCCTCTAGCAGTAACTATCAAAACCTATCCTTGCCTTCCTGTCCCTGTACTCCTATAAAATCCTCCACAATTTGTCCATCAAATAGTTTGGGGGAAGAGAGTGGAGGAATGGCAGCTTTCCCTTCTTCTCTCAATATTATATGGATATCATATGGGTGTTTCTTTATGCCTTCCCTCCCAATATATTTCATCATCAGTAATATATGACACAGATTATTTATGCTACATTATGCTATATATCTCTCCATTGCTCCTTAGAGGCTGTTGTACTCTGTGACCCATGGAAGAACATTAATATTAAAAAAGTTATAGATGTTTTTGTTTTAGGGAAAAGGGTAGTACCAGTCATTGAAACTGCTCTACAATTTCCCAAATAAAATCTATTTCATTTGTTTCTTTATTCATTTTTAGGTCCAGTTCATTGTCCAGTTGTTCTCTTACCATCTTCAAGCCATTTCTTCCACTAATCTCTTTAGCTCTAGTCCAGGGGAACTACAATCTAATTGGTGAAAGGTCTCCATAACTAGAGGTTTCTCTTTGGCCATCTTCAAGCTATGTCTAATATGCCTAACATCAATTCTGCCTTCCTGAAAAGGATGAGTCAATCAATTACCCTATAATTACACTCAACATCCTACTTTTTTTTTCATTTGAAAACACCCTCCCTCTGATGATCACTTTCTTGCATGTTTTTCTTAATTAGAATGCTCCCCAAGGAAAAGTAGTATCTTCATGTATTTGTATCCTTTATATTTAGTACATTACATGGCACAAAGTGCTCTAGACTTTTTTCTTATTCCTTTCTAAATTCCAGTAGCAATGGATACATAATAACTCTAGGTTCTATATCAACTGCATATTGTAGTCTGGATAAGATGTTCTCCCACTTAAATTTTACTTTTGTGCACAGAATGACTTCCTTTAAGTGGTTATGGATCTCATTTATGAGGCTTTGGTATGTTCTAAGGCCTGATGCAATATACACCATGTCATCCAAAAAAAGCTGTTGGAGATCACCGCTTAAGAATCTATTTTCCATTTGAAGTTTATGCAGTCACAAGCACTTTTAGTAGCTAGGTGCCTCCTTTTTATGCCTCATTTGATATTAATAATGAGAGGGGCAAAGTTCTTTATTAAATCTATCAAGAAAACTTGTAAGATTTTGACATACACATGGGACATATTTCTTGGAGAAGGGCCATTAAAGTAGCAGTTTACTTTATTAAAGAGTTTTTTTTTAAATAGTTTACAAACAATAATTATGGTGGGAAGTTGTATTCTCTACATCTTTTAGTCAAATGTATAATTATAGTTATTTACTGAAGAATATTAGAAATTTTCTAAAGTTCTCAACTTTTCATCGAGGATATTCCTTAATATATGTATATGTTATCATCATAAAGACTTTGTAGAAATGAAAAAGTAGGCATATGGTTGGTCATTATCATTTTCTCCATTGCTTTCTTTTGGTGGCAAATAATATCCATCTCTCTATCCCCCCAATTATTTAGTATCTGTCTTTTCAAATATCTTGAAAAACTTATAAAGTGTGCTGCCTTTCTCTGTGAATAATTGATCTACTTCAGCTGTTCTTACTATCCTTTTTTTATTAATGCTATTTTCTTAGTCAGTCTATGGGGGACTATCACATGAAGTCCAAATAGTTCGTTGTAGCTATAGTAACATGTTTTTCCCTGACTCATCTGCTTGTTGTCCTTCTAGTTACATCCTCAGATGTTCTTGGGATGATATAATAAAGTTTTCTTGACTGACCAATGATAGTTTGGCCATGGCAACCCAAGAAACAAAAAATGGCCTTGCATGTAATAGACATTTATTATTTAGCCTTTGAACTACCTCCCCTGCCCCCAACTAGAAACTTGGTATTGTCTGTGACTATAGCACATAATCATAAACAACATTTCCAGACAAAACTCATTCTTTTCCCCCCGAAACCCAGACCTTCATCAAACTTTTCTGTCAAGGGCCTCTAATTCTTCTAGTCTACCAGGTTTGAAATCACAGCATTATTTTTGAATAACCCCTATATCCAATTAGTTGCTAAATCTTGCCATTTCTAGCTTCATAATATCTCTTGAACCTATTCTTTTCTCACTGCTCTAATAGCACCATCATCTTATTTATTACCTATTTACCATTATTACTTCTCATCCATTATAAAGGTGTTGTTTTTATTACTTCTCACCCTAGAACCATTGTAATGGCTTCCCTAACTGTCCTTGCCTTAAGTTTCTCCCCAATCCAATCCAATCCATCTTTCACATAAATATTAAAGTAAATGTAGATATGACCATGTTATTCCTATTATCAAGAGCTTGGGGGTTTCCTGTTGCCTCTTGAATAAAACATTCAATTTCTCTGTTTTTAGTGGTCTTCACACTGGTCCCAATCTATCTTTCTAGCTTATTTATAGATTATCCCTCCATGCTTCCTGAACCTTATGGTTTGGTCAGACTTTCTGAAATACATATTACTATTCCTCATACACAGCAACATCCATCTCTGCTTCCCGTCTTTCAATTGAACTATCCATATCTGAAACACATTCTCTCAACTCCTATACCTCAAAGAAGCTTTCACTTCCTTCAGGCCTCAGTTCAAATACTACCTTCTACATGAGGGGTTTCCTGATCTGTGTGTACACAGAGATTGTTCTTTCCTTCTCTAACTGCTTGTATTTAACTACTTCCCTTATATATTCTGCATTGACTCTGTATACATGTAGCAGTGAAAGAGCTAGCCTTGAGGCAAGGAAGATCTGGGTCCAGGTTTTTAAGCTTCTCAGTGCTCTAGCCAGTTTGTAAGCCCAAGTTGTGGAGAAAGTACCAGTCTGCATAGTAGGGAGTTTCCTCCCCTGAGTGAATGAAATTACAGATCTGGTCATCCCTATATTATATATGTACCTGCTTGTCTTCCCTGACAAGAGATGGTCCTTGAATGCAGATTCTTTTGGGTATTTTTATACCCAACATCTAGCACAGTGCCCGGGACACAGCAGGCATTTATAGAGGCTTGTTGATTGATCCTCTGTCTGTGGTATCTTCCTACTATTTTCTTTGTTGAAAGTCTTGAGTTTGCCCCTTTTGCCATTCTCACTACCATTAGCCTCTCTTATGAAATCACAAATGTAGGTAGAAGGGACCTTATAGAAGTTAACTAATTAAAATTTCTCATTTTACAAGTGAGGAAAATGATTCCCAGAAGGTTAAGTGCCTTTATGAAAGTTATGCTTGTTAGTAACAGAAAAGGACTTCAAACCCAAGCTCTAGGACTCCAAATTTAACAATATATAGCAGTCTATTATTAACTCATACCTAAAGTATCAGAATAAACTCCCAACTTAGCCTCCTTGATTCTAGTTGCAAAAAACAACTCATTTGCATATGGATTTAGTGTTTACAAATCATTTCTCCATTCTACTCCATCCTTTGAAATGTCCTAATTTTCCCCAAACCCTGCTTTAATCAAGATCCTCTGATCAAAATTCTTCAGGGGCTCTCCCCATTGTCTCAAGATAAGTCACAGAATCTTAAACAGGAGAGTCAGTAAAGCTATTTAACTATTTTATAGATCTATACAGCTGGAAAGAATAGTAGAACTCACTTAGCTCTCAACTTAAGAGATAAGGAAAGCAGGCTCAGAAAGGTCAAGTGACTTGCCTGAAATAACACTGGTAAAAAGTAGCAGTTACATCTCAATGTCTTGTGATTCCATATTCAGAATTCTCTTCTTTGTCTTAAGTGGTCTCTGACCCCAATTGAGGAGATTAAGGAAACTTTCCCAAAAATATCAAGTTAGAGGCAGAATTGGCATAGGGACAAAGGGGACTCCCAGACCAGGGCTTTTTCCAGGTTACCAGATTAGTGTCATAATCTGACTCCATGCTACTCACAAAAAATTCTCTTAGCACTCCCTAAATCAAACCCTGTCTTCTAGTCATACAGGCCTCCTTACTTTCCCTGGAACATTTCATACTTATTCCTCTATTCCTCTGCTCATGCTGGTTGTTCCATCAAACATCCTTTTTTCTTATGACTTATTTGACATTTGCCCATCTTCTCAAGCCCCTCTTTTCAAGCTCTATCTCTTACATGGAATTTTCCTAACTATTTCAGGCTATATTGTTCTCTACATTATAATTTCTAACTCAATATTTTATTTAATTAAAAGGTGCCTTGAATTGTAATTCATTAAATGCATGTCTCATCACCAACTAAAGTATAAGTTCCCTAGAAAGCAAAAGGTATCAAGAGATCTAATTTACACCCATCCTGCTCTGACTCCTCCCTCTAAGGTGTCCAGCATATGGAGCTCAGTAAAAACTGCTTCATATTAAATAGCAATACCTAACTGGAAGAAAAGCCTTTCACATGTCATTTTAAAGATTACAACTTCCTTGTAGGGTTCAATGATCCACATCTACCCAGCCTACTAGTCTCTCAGAGTAACATTTTTCCAAAGGCTGTAGCTGTCCTCTATGACATCAACCTTAAAAAAAAAAAAACATTCCTGGTTTCCCTTGACAACCTACTAAGAACCAGTCATCCATTATTATAAAAATCTGGGAGTTTTGAATTAGAAAGGATCTTAAAGATAGGTCATATCACCTAACCTTAAAATAATTTTAATGGGCTGGTCATCTGACAGAAATCAATGTGTGGCTAGGGAGCTTATTCATTGGCTAAAAGTAAACTCTTACTTCCCAGAAAATTCATTAACAAAACTTTAAAAAATGAAAGAAAATGGTTCTTATTAATGTAAGCCCACGTTGGTATGTTCTTTTATAAAACGAAGATGCATACATATCTGGGAGAGGAGACAGAAAAAACAGCAGAGGCATGTTTAAGTTCTTATATTAAATTTGATGGGGGAAAATATTGGAAGTCATTCCAAGTTGGAAAAAATAAAATACATCAGAGTTCAGTCACAGACTGAATAATCCATGTGCAGAAGACAAATGTTTTGGCTGCAGAACAGAATACAAAAAGCGGGAGACAGATAGAAGCTGCAGAATAGAATACAAAGACTAGTAAGAGGAAAATTTAAAAATGAAAAGATGAAGAACTTGAATTTCACCTAAGAAGTGATCTCTACATTTATGAGCAACCTGGGGATGTGATCAAAAGAGTACTTAAGGAAAAACAATTCTTAATCCTTCACCTTTAAGGAGAAAAAAACTAAAGGCAGGTAGGTTAGGAGTCATAACAAGAAACTACAAAAATGGGTGTGTGACTGTAGGATCACATAAGAAGGGTGTAAATAAGAGGCATTATAGAGAAAATATTGGCAGGGTATGTGTGAATATTTGGATAGAGTAAACAATAGAGAAGGCTCAAAAGGTTAAGATATTATTAAGACAGCCAACTGGGAGCTTGGGAATGAAGAATGTTCTCATTGATGTTAAAAAGGGAAATCTGAATAGATAAGCAGGTTAGAAAGGGAACATAAGTCCAACTGCAGGATTAAATTTTAAATCTAAATATCCTACAGATATCAAGAAAGACACTGGAATAAAGGTTGAGAGGACTAGGTAGAAGAATATGAAGATTTGGGAGTGATCTATATACACTAAAAAACAGAAATGTGCTGGGAACCCAGTATTTATCTTTAAAAAAAGGCAGGATGAACACTTGTCAGTCTGTTGTCCAGGAAGTCTTGTTCAGGTTTAGGTTGAAATTACAAGCTCTCTGAAGTCTTTCATCACTGTGCAGAGGAAGGAATGCTGATCTCATCCAGCTCTTTTAATATCCTGATGAAATTAAGGCTAAGAGAAATTATGTGGGTTGATGGATAGAATACAGATAAGGTGTCAGAAAAATCCAAGTTCAAATCCTGCCTCAAGACATTTACTAGTTGAGGGACTCCCTGGGTAAATCACTTAAATTGTCTCAGTCTTAATTTCCTTATCTGTAAAATGAGGAAAATAAGAGTACTTCACAGAGTTGTGATCAACTGAAGACAACATATGAAAAGCACTCTGCAAAACTTAAAGTACTATATAAAATACTACCATCATCATCATCATCATCATCACTACTCTCTTTGTCATTGTCATTTTTGGCCAAGGTCACACAACTAATTGGTGGGAGAATTAGATGAGAACCTACATTTTATGAGCCCTAATCATGAGCTTCTTTATATTTTCAGCTATGGCAAATTAGGTTCAAGGAATTTCCTAAACAGACTCTTGGTAGAGAAACTTTTCTGATGCTGCTCAAGGGGAAAGCATGGGTAAAAGTTCTCCTTTATTGACCTCAAGAACAGGATGTTTACAGACAGACTATTGCTTTGTTGCTAGTCTTGTGAATTTTACACCTATTCTGGAAAGCAATTTGGAATTTTGCAAATAAAGTAGCTAAAATGCTCATATCCTTTGATTTAGAAAATTCCACTGCTAGGCATATGCCCCTAATTCCCCAGGAGGTAAATGACAAAAAAAAAGAAAGAAAAGAAAAGAAAAAAAGGCTCCATATACACCAAAATATTTACAATATTACTTTCAATTGTGGTATATAAACATAATATTATCACGCTGTAATAAATAACAAGCAAGGTGAATCCAAACCAGCAATAGCATGCTTAAATGATGCATAGTAAATAAAGAAGAATAAGGAAACCAATATACCCAGTGACTGTAACAATGTAAATGAGAACCACCACAAAACCATCTATATGAATTTTCAGAAAGTATAAAGAATCAACATATCCTGAGGTGAAGGGGAGAGATATTCATGGGCATTAGACAACTTTTTTCCAATGCTTCTGTGGAATTAATTTTTTTCTTTAAAAAAATTCTTTATCATAAGAAATACCTTTCTGAGAGAGAGGGATTGATGGGGAGTAGTTGATGGGTATTTGGATAATGTAAAAACAAAAGATATTAATAAAAAAGCTATTTGAAAATAAACATGGTATTTGCCCATTATTTTTCAATGCAGTAATGCAGTATCCCTCTGAAAGGAAGATTATTACAGTAACCTCAGGAGGCCACTTAATGTACAAAACCAATTTATTATTTTTGTGAATCTTTTCAGATACAAATTGTATATTAAGTAGGTGAATAGAGGGCATTTAAAAACTTACCATTCTAGTGAATTATATCACTTTAAATAGCTTATTTGCTATAGGTTGCAGTTCCTAGTCACTCCTATATCCCAGCTATAAAATCCTGGGTATTAGAATGCCTGCCCCACACAATGAGTTTTCTTTTCTTTTCTCCAGATTTCTACTGAAGTTAGGTCCTTTCTTAGTTCTCTGGGACTTAATCTCCCACTAAGACCAAAGAATAAATATCTTGACCAGTAACAAGCCTCCTGATACTACTATAACAGGAAGAAGAGCAAGAATCAGGACACTTTCATCTTTAAAATGAAAATGTTACTTTTCCAACTTTAAAAGCATATGACCTATGATCCTGAACTCATAGACATTCCCTTCAACTGTTAACTCCCACTTCTAAGAAACTTAACAGAATTCTCAAAATTGCCCTTATTGTCCACTTCCAGGATTACTGCCCACTGCAAACTTGTCTCATTTTGTTCACTTAAATTGCATCTGTTATCATTCTGTCTCTTTTTCCCTCTCAAAATAGAGAGCAGAAATGGTAGGATTCATCTCCTCTTCAAAAAAAGTCTCATTTGAAAATCTTCAAATATTTTTTCTGCCATTTCTTTCCTATCATGAAGCTTAATTTTTCTCATATAGGGTCCTTGCCAACTTCCATACTGAGCTTAATACCTCCCCCACTCTGACTTTTTGCTCCGACAAAATAATGTCTGCCAGTCACTTAGCTCCTAAATTTATTGTCTTTTTAATATGAATATTAAACATGAAAACCATATTATACTCCTGAATTCTACAGTAAAGTCCTTTACTGCCTATCAAAACAACAATCAATGTGCAGTATAAGTGGAACTTAACATCTGTCTGAATTAATCTCCTTTAAGTATATTCCCAAAAGAAAACATAGTAAAATGAGATACTCAAAAAATGCTGTGAAGAGTGAATCAAACTCTCTGTTGTCTATCAATCAGCAACTCTTAAGTTAATCAATCAAAAACTTAAGTACCCCTACTGAGTACCTAACCAGTCACTAAATATGAGAGTTCACAAGTCACTTGCTAGAGTGGGTGACAACTCCAGAGGTCACTGCCCACTCCATCCCTTGGGCAGTGCTAGGCAAACTGAAAGACTGTGATTGGTTCCTGTAAAGTGGGGGAGTGACAGGAATTGATATAGAGAAAACTGCTTTAAAAGGCCAGCTCAAGGATTTAGTGAGGTTCTCTGTGTTGGTGAGTCTGACTGTAGGAGGAGACTCTTTCTCTGGATCCTGCATTGGCTTGCAATGTTGAGTGGAGTGATTCCTTCCTTGGTTCTTCAGTGAGGAGACCCTCTCTGTTGGTGCTTTGGTGAGACACTCCCTTCAGTGTGAATTCTGGTGAGATTCTTGGCAGTCTTAGCCTCGCCCTCGCGTGCACTGAAGGTTCTCAGCAGATTTTTCAGCATCTCCTAGCTCTTCGGATTTTGACTTCCTAATTAGGACTTTGGATTCTCATGTGATTCATTTTCAGATTCACATTTGTGGTCTGAAGACATTCGGATTAAACTTAGGGTATTTGTAGCTAGGCAGTAATTTCTGTCTCTACCTTTTTCCACTTTCACTCTTTCCATCTCTTTGTAAATAAAGCCACTAAAAATCATTTCGACTTAAGCCATAATATTTTTAAATCGGTGGCCACAATATTACTTTAGAATTATCATATTTAGCATAAAATCTAGATTTAAATTCTTACAATGCATATTTTAATTAATTGCAATTTCCTGTATCTCTGCCCCACTTAAATCACAGTAATATTAGGCTCAAATATACCAAAATATTTATGAAACACTTTTTTGTATTGGGAAAAAACTGGAAACAAAGTAGATTTCCATTGATTAAGGAATGAATAAACAAGTTTTGGTGCATGAATATAGTGGGTTTTTACTGTGTTATCAGAAACAATATTTATAAAAGGAATACAGAGAAGTATGGGAAAACATACAAAAAGAAGCAAAACGAGGTAAGCAGGCACAGGAAAATATATGTAGTAATTACAATGAAAATATAAATGATAATAATATAACAATGGAAACTGAAAGTTATGGAATAATAACCAACAAGTATGGTCCCTAAGAAGGGATGCAAAAAAAAAGGCATTGCCTAGCTTTTCTTTATGTTGAAAAGGGAGATTATTTGCATGGCATATTGTATATACACATACACAACACACATACCTGTCAGACTTTTTCAATATTTTGGTTAATTTTGATGAACTATTGTTTTTTCTCTTTTTATACTTAGTTATAAAGGATAGGTCCTCTAGGAGGGTAAAACATTTGAGAAATAAAGGTGATTTAAAACCAATAATTTTTTTTTAAGAAAAGTGCTACAGAATAAAAATATAGGTTTGCTTAGGAGTCTCCCTTTTTAAAATTAAGTATTTACTAAACAACTACATTGTGACTTTTAACTCTGACCTCAAAAATTTTATAACCTAGTTAGAGACAAGTTTAATACTCCTGAAACAAAGAGTATCACAAGATAGAATATAATTAAAGTACTGAATTGTATAATTTATAAGACTATAATTGTCTTATAGAAGAAGTGAGAAAAGAGATCAAGGAGAGCCAGGGAAGCATAATTAAAGAAGTTTACTTAAAGTAGGGAGGAAAGATACCAAATATTTAGATAAAGGGGAGGAAAGCAGGTTATTTAAGGAGAAACAAAAGAAGCAATAAGCTTAATATGTGGAAAGCAAGGAGTTCAACCTGACAAAGGATGGGGTAGAGGGGAGGATGCCTGTTGAAGACAGTAGGAAATGAAGTTGGATAAACAGGAGAAAGGCAGTATTACTCAGTGTAGTTTGGGGTTGGGGGGCGCAGGGCTGTGTTAAAGACACAGGACTATTAAACTATGATCATCTAGATGTCAGCTGATTAGTGCCTGTACTAGGATGATGGGATAGACTATTGACAAAGATTGGTAACAGACTGTAAATAGGTGGAGAAAGTGACAGCAGTGAAAAATAAGTCCAGAATTTGAGTCTTGCAGGATTGAGAGAATGGTGTTTCTGAGCAGTGCTTCTAAATGCTGTCCATACTATTCACTGCCCAACCAGTGGGGCTCCAAGCCAAGCTTATTCAAGATTGGTTTTCACTGGAGTAAAAGGATAAATGTAGCTGAAAGAGAAAGCAAAAACTGTCTCAAAAATAAGTCTTTCTATTAACTGCTGTGTTATTATATATGGTATTATATATATGACATGTATCTATCTGCCTTCACTGTTTCTGCTCTTAGGGAATTCCTAACCATCTGACTCACTCTTGTCCTCGAAACCCCTTTAGCTTTTCTGGTAGTTATTTGCATGGACTTTGTTCATCTCATTAACTCAACCCTCTGTTAGAGCTTGAACTCTATTGCCAGTCTGGCCAGGGAATGACTCTTTAATACCAATGCCCTTGAATTTTCTGTGTGCCCTGCTTCCTCGTTGCAAGAATTTCACTGAACCCCTATGTGTTTCCCTCAGTACAATAGGTGGTACTACTAAAAGAAATATAAGACTGGAACTCAAATAAATGAATAACTGATAAAAACAAGGTTCTACTGTTCAGCAGTATCCTCAGTAGTTCACTTGTTTGCATCTCTTTTTAAATTCTATTGGAACCTTGACCTCTGGGGGAGAGGGGGAGAGACAGGGGAAAAGAGGGAAAGGGGGGAGAGGGACAGAGAGGGAAGGAGGGAGGGAGGGAAAGAGGGAGGGAGAAAGAAAAAGAGAGGCATATATATATATATATATATATATATATATATATATATATATAGAGAGAGAGAGAGAGAGAGAGAGAGAGAGAGAGAGAAAGAGAGAGAGAGCATGAGCACAAGAATGAACACTTCTCTTACCCTATAAAGTTGGGATTCTACTTTTTGTAGAAAAGCAGTCTAGTAAAGCCTATAGGCCCTTTCTTAGAATAATGCGTTTAAATGCATAAAATAAAAAATAGAGTTAAAAGGAAACCAATGCTACTGAAATTCAGTTACCAGAATATATTTAAAAACAAGTTCAGGGGCCCAAAAGTGAAGGAACACATGCTGAGACATAAGGTATCCATCCTAGCCCTCTTGACTTATTATCATCTACCCTTTCTGCTAATCATGAAGATCCCACAGGATCTGGAAGATCAATAAATTAATAGCTGCAGTAAAATCTTGCCCAGCTCCACATTTTCCTGCCACTCAGGGATCAACACCAAACCAGAAATTTACCAAACTGAACCCCACTCCATCCTCCAGTAGTTTGCATCAACACTTACAAACTTTTACTCAGGCTACTCTAAAAGATACTTTAAGATGATTAACACAATCCTAGGTTAGAATACTTCTTCACTCATGCTGGTCCAAGAATTATGACACACATGAGATGTGCTCTATATTTCAAAAAAAGCCTGGAATCAACTTTGCAATAATACATTAGAGTATGGCTCAATAAACCTTCCTTTCACAGTGACTAGTGGATCGGCACACATAATCCTGGTCAATGTATACACTTTTCACCAAACTATCCCCAAATTATCCCAAGACCTCCATAAACAGAAAAGGATAAGGGCCCCACCATTGGGAATTCTACTATTGCTTCATTTAAAGAGTTATATCTTTGATCCCTTAGGAAGATAGGTAGTGGTTCCTTGCTATAGAAATATATGAAGAGGCTTCTGGTTTGAATTGAGCTTCACCTCTCTGGTTCATTATGTCTTCTTTGGTTCTTTTTGCTTTTTCCACTCCACTTTCTGCCAGAACTCTAATCTCCAACTTCTGCATACTGATTTTACTCACTGATTACAGTTGGTAATGCTCTCCTTATATTTTATTCTCTACCACCTTGATTTGCCTGCTTCCAATCTTGTATTCTCCATTCCACAAATTAAATCCAATAAACATTTAAAGCCTCTTTATACTACATACATATATTATGTATATACATACTGTTGCCCATTTTTTGTTGTCCTAAAACATGGAAAATGGATTCTTTTTATCAACCAGGAAAGATGCTGATCCTCAAGGGGCACATTTTTGAAAAATCCTAAACCTTTTCTTGGTACCCAGTAAACCAGTCCAAAACCCTGGAAGAAGCAATTTATTTTAGTAATTATTCACTGAAAGCAAGGAAGGTTACTTGTGTCAGAGCTAACACAACTTTTATAGCAATGTCTTCCATAATGTATGGTCTCTGTACTTCTCTACTCCATTCTTATGATCATTCTTATGATCATATAATGACATTTTGCTTCTTAGAGATTCTGTATTGGCAAATGCTCACTCTGAGGGATATAATGGAAGTTAAATTGCTTGCTACAGAATATATATATATACCTATATATATATATATATATATATACATATATATATACGGTTTGCAATTTCCTTCTCCAGCTCATTGTACAGATGAGGAAACTGAGCTAAATAAAATTAAGAGACTTGCCCGGGATCACACAGCTAAGTTATCTGAAGTCACAACTGAATTTTCGAGTCTTCCTGACTCCAAAGTCTAGTACTCCATCCACTGTGCTACCTAGCTGCCCCTTCTTAATACATAACTATCATTTCAAGTAAGGAATCTGAGTTAGCATCCATATCTTGAACTCCAAAGAGAGAGAGAAAAAAAAAGCAAAACCCAACAACCATAGGCAATAAGCAATGAACCCAAATGAAAAATGGTATCTTCTATAGAACTGTTATCTCCTTACTTTAGGAGAAAACTCTATATACTTCTTAGGGAGTTCTACACTTATTTTCTGGCATGGATTCTCTAAGAGTTAACTATTCTCTGCTTTCTTTCACTCCTAAAACCAACCAGAGATCCAGATGACCTGTGATCAAAAGCATGCTACCCACTTCTTAACAAAAGTAATAGACTCCAGGTACAGAGACATCCATACATAATACATTGTCAGACAGGAGTGATGTGGAAATTTGTTTTGTTTGACTAGGTCTATTTATTTCAATTTTTTTCCCCAATAAAGAAAGGGAGATAGGAAGGATAGAGTTGCCCCCACAAAAGAAGTTTATTGAAGAATTTAAAAAAATAAAATATTCAGAAGAGAACATGAGGAGAGAATGATCAGTGAAATAGAATAAGTACACAACTAAGCAAATGAATTAGTGGCCTAGTGCTTGATAATCCCAAAGATCAAATCTCTTAGGGTAAATACTTACTACTCAATAAAAGCTGCTGGAAAAAATGAAAAAGTGGCCTGAAAGAAACTGAGTATAAGAGCAACATCTCATATTTTATATTAAGATAACGTTTAAATGAATATATGACTACAACATTAAAAGTGACATGGCAAACAAATTAAAGGTGTAGGAAAAAAAATTAACCTTTCAGATTTATTAAAGGGACAGTATTCATGACCAAATAAGGGAGAGAATACAAAACAATTAAAAAAAACTAGAAGGTATAAATAGGCAAATGATAAAAAACTTCTTGGCAGCAAGATTGATAATAAGATATAACTTCTAAGGTATATAAGGAATTGATTCAAATCTATAAGAGTAAGAACCATATCCCAGTTTGACAGCCAAAGGATATGAACAGGCAATTTTCAGAGGAAGAAATTCAAGCTACTGGTGAAAAAAATGTTACAAATTGCTAAATTAGAAGAAATGCAAATTAAAGTAACTTTGGGATTACTTCATAATTATTAGATTAGCAAAACGGAAAATGACAATCGTTGGAGGTGCTGCAAGAAAAACAACAACAACAATGAACTCTTGGATCTATGAACTGGTCCAGATATTCTGGAACTATGCCCATAAGGTTTGTAAATTGGGCATGCATGCCAGGCAATAATGTACTAAAACATTTATAGCATCTCTTTTTGCAGTATCAAGAACTGGAAACTGAGGAAGATACCTATTCAAAAGGGGACTGGCTGACCAATGTATATACCATTATTCCATAAAAAAAAAATATGAAGGAGTGGTTTAGGAGAAACCTGGAAAGACTATACATGTATGGACTGATACAGTAAAGTGAGCAGAACCAAGACAATAATTTTTATAACAATGAAGTTTGAAAGCTAACTCAAGTATCAATCATTATCAATAGGATTAATGATGAAGTGTGCTTACCCACTGAGTGATGGTGGACTCAAGGTACAGAATGAGACATCATTTTTTGGTTACAGGCAATTCAGGCATTGTTATGTTTGACTCTCTCTCTCTCTCTCTCTCTCTCTCTCTCTCTCTCTCTCTCTATATATATATATATATATATATATATATATATACACACACACACACACACACACACACACACACACACATATACATACACACACACATATAGTTAAAAGCTGTCCCCACACCTCATGAGAAGGGAAAACTGATTTTTGTTAATTATATGAGAAAATTTAATTAAAAACAAAAAGATTAGGGTATCTGGAAGGAAACAGACAAACAAGCAAGGTGGTTTGGAAAGTTACATAAGAGAGAAGTGGTGGACTAATATGCAGACTAAGATATGTTTTTGGATGTGGCCCATACATAGAGAACTTTCTTTTACTATGATTATTGGTTTTCTTTTTTTTTCTACATTGGGGGGGAGGAGATAAGGTAAAGAAAAAAACTGCTGTTAATTTAAAAAATTAATGTGGAATTTATCAAATGCTCAAAAGGAATAGTAAACTGTAGATAACACAGAGATTTGCAGTTTCATTAGTATTCTTTAAAAAAAAAAAAAACCTTACCTTCCATCTTGGAATCAATACTGTGTATTGGTTCTAATCCAGAAGAGTGGTAAGGACTAGGCAATGGGGGTTAAGTGACTTGCCCAGGGTCATACAGCTAAGGAAGTGTCTGAGGCCAGATCTGAACCTGGGATACTCCCATCTCTGGGCCTGGGCATTTGTATTCTTTTCCTATTCTATCCTGCAAATAAAAATGCTTATTTTATTTGATGAATAAAAACCATAGAAAACATTAGTAAGTTCCTCCACCCATCCAAGGTCTGTATTGTTACAAAAGATAATAGTTGGGATCACCTCAATGTATCCCTTTTGTATACACACAAAAAGATAATCAAGAAAAATGTCAAAGGCTTGACCTGAACTTTAGAAAAGTTAGAAAACATAAATCTCTGGGTGATTTTTGAATGTAAGAAACCAAAAGGAATACATTCATTCTCATCCATGCATGACATCTTGTACTAGGACATAATAAACAAATATTAAAAAGCAGAAATATAAAACATCCTTTACTGACCATAACAAAAAATTATAAAAAAGGATACTACAATCTTAAATGAAGACTAAATGATATGAGAAAAAAAAACAAATAAAAAATATAACAAATCATTTTGTCAAAGAAAATGAAAACAATATGATAATATACCAGAATCACTGAGATGAAGCCAAAGAAATCCTTCAGGAAAAATTTATTAGAGAGACAGAGACAGAGACAGAAGAACAATGAATTAGAAATGCAACTAAAAAAAATCCTGACACAACAAAAAATCCAAGAACTTAAACAATTTGAAATTATGAAACTCAAAGATATAAACAAATCTGAAAACAAAAAACCATTAAAATAAGAAATAGAAACTAGGAATAGTTTAAAAAAAAAGTCAATTAAATTTTTAAAAGAGAAAAACCAGATTGCCAATATCAAAAATAAAAAGAATTCACAACATATAAAAGAATAAGGGAAATTGTTAGATACTTTGTCTAATTATATGCTAACAAAATTGGTAACAAATGAAATGGATGAATATTTACAAACATAAAATACTCAGATGTACAGAACATCAGAGAATTTAAAAAGTAATAAAGCAACTCTGAACCCCACTTCCAGGAAAAAATATTCAAAGCATCAAGGATCTGAAAAATTTACAAGTGAATTCTAACAAATACCCAAACAATAATTAATTCTGATATTATATAAATTGTTTGGAAGAAAAAAGAAAGACAGCATCCTACCCAAACTCTTCCAATGAGATAAATATGGTCTTGATACCTAAACTAGGGAGAGATAAAGTAGAGAAAAAAAACTTTGATCACTATTACCAATCAACAGCAACACAAATGCAGTGAGTAAAATGTTAGCTAAAAGATTATAGCAATATAAGATAATTACATACAACAAGATTGGATTTATACCAGGAATATAAGGTTAGAAAACTTGAGGAAAATTAAATTATGAAAACTTTTCTAAAATAAATATTAAAAACTAATATAAATCACCTTTATATCAATAGATATAGAAAAGGATTTTCACAAAATATAAATATAATACTAGTGAGTTCTAATTTATCTTGTATGTAGCTTGTTTGCACATAATTGTACATAGTGGCCTTATACTGTGTGCTCCTTGAAAGCAGGCACTGTCTTTTTACCTTTCAGGGGTTAGCAAAGGGCCTAACACAAAGTGGGTACTTAATAAATATCTGATTGATTGATCCTAAAAATATATAAAAGAATAAAATGGATCTTTACTTTAATAAAGCAAACAGTATCTAATTTAAAAGAGAGCTAGCATAAAATTCTAGAGGACTTGCTAGTAAGTTAGAGGACAAAACAAGGGTGTTTACTGTCATAATAATTTTATGTATAATTCTAGAAATATTGGTTATGGTAATAAGAGATTTTTTGAAATGAAGAAAACAATATAGGCAAAAAGTCCAACGATCACTTTTTGACAGAAATGGTGATTTGTTTAAAGAACTCAAAGATTCAATTAAAAATTAACTGAAAGTATAACTTCAACCAAGTAACAGGATATAAAATTACAATTTAAAAAATCACTATCCTTATCAGTCCTTATGTTATCTACAAAACTCAGGGGGGAGAGAAAAAATTCCAATTAAAATAATTAAAGACTATAGAAAATACTGCAAAAGTCCAACTACCATGATACATTAAAAATTTATATGAATGCAACTATATAATAGAAGATAAGAGATACTAATTTTCCATGGTTAAGTGGTGCCAACAGAAATTATAACTATCCTACATCAATTTACAAATTCATGCCATAATGAAATACTAAAAGATTATTTTATAGAACTAGACAAAATTCATCTGGAATAAAAGGTGAAGAATTGTAAGGGAAACAATTTTAAAAAATGAGTAAGGAGGCTCTAGTTTATCCAAATCTCAAAATATACTTCAAAGTAGTCATCAATAAAACTATTTGTTACTAGTTAGAAAACAGAAAGTCACAAGATCACAAATTTTAAACTAGAAGGCGATTTAACTCCTTTCTCCACCCCCACCCCCATTTTTTACAGATAGGAAATAGAGACCCAAAAAGATTAAATGATCAGTAAAACAGATTAAATAAACAAGACCCAGAAGCAATTGAACAGTATAAACCCAAGGACAGACACCAAATCCTGGAGCAAAAAAAAAAATGTTAGGAAAAATGTAGAACAATCTGGGAGAAACTAGATTTAGAATAACATCTCATAATAAACTCCAAATCAATATAAGACCTAAATATAAAAGGTTATATCATAAACATTAGAGAAGGGAGATCCTTTTCACATAAATGAAAGTGAGAAATGAGTTTTTGATTAGTGAGAAGTTAGAAGACAGTTTTTAATTAAACAGGAGGAAGAGAATATTTTTAGTGCAAAATTTTGGCAATATAAATTGAAAATATGCTGTAGTGAGCAGACTGTTGGACTTGGGTGACAGAATAACTTGAGTTTGAATTCCACTTCAGCTGTATTACTGTATTCACTAGCTGTATTACTCTGATCAAATTATTTAATTGCAGACCCTGAGTTTCCTCATCTGTAAAAGAATGGAACTGAACTGATGACTTCTAAGGTTCCTTCCAGTTCTAAATCAATAATATGAAAAGTTTTTGCCCAAACAAAACCAATGCAGAATTTGAAGGCAAACAATCAAGTGGAAAAAATATCTTTGCAGCAAATACACTCTGATGAAAGTCTGATATCTAATTGACACAAATAGACAAAAGCAACATCTATTTCACCACGATAAAATTGGTCAAAGAATTTTGTTTCTTTTAATAGAAAAATTTAGATCAAAGAATTAAAACAATTTTCTAAAGAAATACAAACTATCAAAAACACACAAAAATGTTCAAATCACTAGTAAAAGAAAAGTACTACAACAAATTAATATGATATATATAATCTATATAAGGCAAATCTTGTACCCATAAGATTGGCAAAAATGAAAAAATAAGGGACATAATTATTCGAGGGCAGGCACAACAATGCACTGCTAGTAGATCTATGAATTTTCCAGCCATTCTGGAAGGTAATTTGGAACAATATCTAAAAAAGTCATTATGTTGTACATACCCTTTGCCCCAATGATAAGTCTGTGGCATAAATGCTAGAAAGTTCATAGAGGAGAACTCTATGTACAAAAACATTTATAGAAACTTTATTGTAGCAAAGAACTGGAAACAAAAGAATATGCCCATCAATTGGGGAATGGCTGAAAAATACATAAATATAATGCAATATTAGTGAGACAGAAGACAAGAAATAAAAAGGATGGTTTTGGACAATATTTAAAAATGAATGGACTGAGGGGGCAGCTGGGTAGCTCAGTGGATTGAGAACCAGGCCTAGAGACGGGAGGTCCTAGGTTCAAATCCGGCCTCAGCCACTTCCTAGCTGTGTGACCCTGGGCAAGTCACTTGACCCCCATTGCCTAGCCCTTACCACTCTTCTGCCTTGGAGCCACAGTACTGGCTCCAAAACAGAAGGTAAGGGTTTAAAAAAAAATGAATGGACTGAATTATGAATTGATGCTTAGTAAAGGGAGCAAAACTAGGGAAACTACTTATACAATACCACCACCATAATAAAAAATTTTCCCAATTAACTGTTTCTTTTTTAATTATGCACTGATTTTGTTCTGTACAAGTTTTTCATCATGATTTAGAGCTGTTCTGTCTCAACTCTGGCAGTTACTTACTGTGTAATGATGAACAAGCCACTTTACTTTTCTAAACTGCTTTCCTTTCTATTTGCCTTGCCAGAAAAAACACTTTAATACACAATAAATGAGCAGCTAGGTAGTGTAGTATAGAGTAGTTGTCCTGCAGTCAGGAAGACTCCTACCTGAGTTCAAATCTGGTTGTGGACACTTACCAGCTGTGTAGCCCTGGGCAAGTCACTTAAACCTGTTTGCCTCAGCTCATCTGTAAAATGAGCTAGAGAAGAAAATAGCAATCCACTTTGCCAAGAAAAACCCAAATACAGTTATGAAGCATTTGAAATGACTAAACAACCACAATACATTAATAGCTGGACTACTGTGACACATTTCTAATAGATATTCTCATGGTCTCCCTCTAGCAATCTATCAGAAAGGTTTTTTTTTAAATTCTATTCAAGGATGGTAGTTTTTACAATTTTTTTACAATAACCTGTCTGATCACTACGACAATGTAAAAATGTATAGAATTACTCTGATTATGACTGAGAAATTCAGAAAAATAAATTACTAGGAAAGATGGGTTGTTTATGAGAACAGCAGGGCATATCCAGATATTCTACACATCCATCTGGATCCATGTAATGTCAAGATACCTAGAAGAAGGCCCCCAGAATGTTGTTTTAACCCTCTGTGGTAGATTTACCAAAGGACACTGACCTTCAAAGGTTTATTTATTTATTTATTTATTTTTGGTTAGTTATAGGTCTCTGTGGCATTTCTGAGATGTAGGAAACAGTTATACCTCCAAGAAATAAGAGTTCACAAATTTACATAGTCATAAATTCTTTATTTAACAAAAAATCCTGTGGGGTAGATAGTATAAGTATTATCCCCATTTTATAGATGTGAAAATTGTGGCTCAGGGATGTAATTTAAGTGACTTTGCTACAGACTCAAATCTAAAGTTTTCTGACTGGACTTTGGTCCAGGGCTCTTCACTATATTGACCTCCTTCTCTGGAACTTCTTTATCACTATTAAACCAGATCAATCCTGGACTCTGACCAACAGAAATATAAAAGGGGCTATATAAATTGGCAGCTTCAATTTTAAGGCAATATCACATTTGTACTTGCTGTTTTGTAGGGCTGTTGATAGGAAAAGAAACACTGTAAATCTTAAGATGAGTTACTGCTGTCTTATCATCTAGACCCAGGACAAATCACTAATATACAGGCACTTAGGTTTTTAGGCTTATAGTTCATGGCTGGAAGGGACCTAAGAGGGCATCTAGTCCAAACCTCTTATTTTATAGTGAAAGAACTAAGATCTAAAAAGATTGATTTGTCTGAAGTCACACAAGTATTAAATGGCTGGGCAGGATATGAACCAGGTCCCCTGACCTGTATCCAGAGCACTTTCCACTCCACTAAAACAATAAGTTTCTTGAACACTGATGTCCAAATTGTTTTTTTCCAGTTAGTATTTGGAAGATTGCCATTATTTTTTAAACAATTCCACTTCTCACTTTTGTTTTTTAAAAGTAAGATATAAAAGTAATTTTAGTCATTGATCTAGAATAGGACTCTCAAAATCTAGTTTAATTCTTTCTCTATCCCTAAGTAATTTATGGGCTAGGTGAAATGTAAAAAGTTGGTTAGAGTGGATCAGTTTTCTAGGCAATACAGCATTGAAAAGAAGGCTAAAAGGTGAAAAGGTTTATCTACATGCAGTCTCTTAAAGTATTGGAAATTTACCAATTGTGAAGCTTGAGAACCTTGGGAGATAATTGGGAGAGGAAAGCAAAGAACCAGAAAGATCACATTTGATGTTCTGGCCTCACTGTTTTATCTAGTCTACATTCTTTTCTCCTCTTTCCTCACTTCCCTTCTGAATAAAAGTCAGAAAGTTGAATGAATCAGGCAATCATATGTCCAGCTAGGAAACAAAATGTGTTTTAAAATTCTGATGTTGGTAGTCTTCCTTAGTTGTAGGGATATTCCTTACTGTGGTTGACTCTAACAACCTCCCCTCACTCCAGTTTATTTTTTCAATGGTACGCAGTGATTTGGGGAGTAAGAAGACTGAAAAATGCCTCGAAGAGGATTCTAAGCATCATTAACATGTAGTGCTCAAAAAATGACCAATTATCAACTTTTTAACATATATTTTAAAGGCACAAAAATAACTTCTGAAACAAGAATTTGGCCCTGATATATGAGAACATTCATCTCATCAGTGTACTCCCAAAGGTCAATCACACTTGTCATAAATACTAATACTAGAACTTCTGACCTATCAAAGTGCTGAGAGATTACTTTCTGCTTAAGCAGAGGTGCTCTTATTGCAATTCTGTTCATCAAAAACCAAGAAAAGATACTTGGCCCTAATGGATATGGAGATAATTAGACTAGGATGGAGGGGGGAGATAACAGAATAATTGTTCTGTCTTTAGAATGCTGGTCACTGAATAGGAATCTCATCTGTTACAGCTGGTGCTGCTCTTGCTCCACAGTCCCAACATTCAAGTATCCAGAAAATGGAAAGCAAGTCAGGGAATAAAGTCAAAATAGTTTGTCAGGCTGAAATAAGTCAAACACTGGCCTAGCAAATTTCATACACCTGAATACAAAATTTGAGAAAATCCTATTAATTGAAATCCCTGGCATTTGATTTCTCAAGTAGCTCTCCAGCAATGTAGCTAAGTAGTTAGAAACTTGAGCTACTGCCCTAAGGACCAAGAAAAATTTTACTTTTTTAATCTAAAAATCCTAACTTCCTTCCCTATGTATCCATCTCTGTGACATCACCTGAGAGTACTGCCAAGTCAGCCTGGGACTATGTCTCCAGGTTTAGGGTTATAACACTTATAACACACTGGTTACTATATTCTTCTATTAATTCCCATTTGACTCAAGCAGCTCCTTGTTAGCAATGGATAAAGGACTGGACCTACATTCCCAAAGTTCTGATTTTATATCCTGCCTCTAACATTTGCCAGTTATATGACCCCGGGCAAATCACTTAACTTTTTTGAACCTCAGTGTCCTCATCTGTAAAAAGAAAGGGTTAGCAGATTAGATCAGTTTCCAAGGGTCTTTCCAGCTCCAATCTTTAGTCTATTTCCCCATATTTTAAAATTTTTCATTTTAGAAAATTGAATTTTAAGTATCATCAAAACAAAGTGAGGGAATGTGGTATAATGGCAAATGTAATATATATTTTAAGACACAAGACCTGAATTAGAGAATCAGCTCTTCTACTTAATACTAGCTATATGATGAAGAAAATTATAATCTCTTTGAGTTTTGGTATCCTCATAAGTAAAATAATGGAATTAAGACTAAATTCCCTTCTAGTTCTAAGATTCTATGTATCTGTCAATTGATTCTTAACATTCTTAAGCAATACACATGTGCTGGGAGGCAGCATGGTATAATGAAAGAATGCCAGATTTAGAATAACAGGACTTGGGTTCAAATCATATGGAATTTTGCTATTTACCAACCTATATCCCCCAAATCACTGCTCCTCTGGGCCCTGAAGTTCTAGTTTTAGCCCTTTAGTTTCCATTTGAGATATAGTTACAGTAATATGCCCCACTTAACTATATTTTACTGATGACTTGGTCCTTACTCTATTTTAATTTTTAATTTTAATTTCTAGACCCAGTCCATACCTACTCAAAATTTTCCCCTAAAGTAACTTCCTCATTCGATAAACTATTTTGATATATTTTATTTGGATTTCTTTGAGGTTTTTCATTTTTCTTATTTTTAGCTCCAAATTTTAAATGCACTAATTGCATGATTGACTACTGCAATTTGTAATTCACTGTACAAATAGGTGCTTTTTTGTAGATTTGTCTATTGTTCAAGATATTAGAAGTGCCAAAGTTTAATGGAAAGAGCATTGGCATAGAATCTAGAGGCCTGACTCTGCCTCTACCCCTTCTGTCAAGCCACCATCTCTGAACCTCCAGTCTCCTCATCTGTAAAATGAGTAACTAAATGATTTCTCATCGTTTTAGAATTGGAAGAGAACTGAGACAAAAACAAAAAGTCAAACTGTTGTGACATAGGTCCTTCCAGACTAAAGATTTATGAATAATACAAAGCCACCGTTTAAATCAGTTTGTGAATGTTCCTTATAAAGTGGTTTTAACCACACATTCAATACCAAGATGTACAGAAAACTTTAAAATTTTAGTCTTACAGACAAATTCTAATCATACCAACAAAGCCTAACACAATGTATTATGAAGAACCCAACATGACTGAAACGACTCAACAACGACAAAAAAAAGTGCCCAAGGTGTACTAGGTTAAATTGCATGGAAGAACTTTAAAAGTCCTGGCCTCAAAAGACTTTAAATCTTAGGATAAGAGGTCCGACAATTTTTATAGCTAAATTAAATGCGCACCAAAAAACCCCAATGCAAAAAATAGGTCAAAGAGGTGGACAAAGGATAGAAGTCAATTCACTTGTATCTGGTTCGAATGCTCGATCTATTTACTTACAACTAGTGTAACTTGGGTAAAAGTCACTTCACATCACCAGCGTTCACATCAAGCGTTTACTCAATGCCAAGCACGGCTCTCATTTTTATACTTATTAGGGGGAGGTTAAGGCTAAAGATCCCTTCCTGTAAGGTGCTGTAAAGCTTACAAGCTCTTTATTACGTCCATCACCCTCCACTTCCCCCCCCCCCCTTGAACCTTAAGGTTTAAACCCATTGTCTCAAAGAGGCCACTCAACACAATATATGCCTTTATCAGCTGTTACACTACGAAATTTGCACTGTATTTGGATTCAATATATTTCCAAGCAGAGATTGTGTCCGAAAACAACTGCCATCTTCACTCCCCCAAATATGGCCTAGAGGCATTTTCTCCCCAATTCGAACTCAAAGGCAATAATTCCCCACCCTTAATTCAGGTCCAAAGGCAATAATAACTCTTCAGCACCCTCAGTTCAGACCCAAGGCAATAACATCCCACCCCCAACCCCACCCCACCCCAGGTCTACTACAGCTGACAGTTTACAGCCAAGGACAATTTCGCAGCCCTGGACCTCCAAGCCTGCGCCAAGAGCAATTTAACTGAGCGTGGGAACCGCCCTCCGCAGGCCGAGGAAAGCGCGGGGGAGATGCAGGACCGTGGGGACATCCAGTCTCTCGAGTGGACAGCGAATTAAATGGGAGCCCCACCCGAGCTAGTAGTAACCCCCTCCAGGAGTCGCAAACCCAGAAGGCCGAAGGCAGGAGGGACTGGAGAAAGGGTTCAGCCCCAGCCTGAGTCCGGCCCAGAGACAGCTCTGCCCAGGGACCAAGCGGCCGAGACCCCGAGTCGGGACGCGCAGTGGGCGGCGCCCGCCTCGCTGAGGCTGCGCCGGTATCCCAGGAGATGGGGGATAGCCATTGGCCGGCGGGGGGCAGGGGCGGGTGCTCACCTGGGTCCGGGCGCCGGGGACCCTTCCCCGCGCCGGTGGGCAGCGCCGCCTCGGTCAGTCGCCACCACGGCCACGACTTTCAATTTCGGTTTGCTCACAGCCAGCTCCCGTACCTCCGAGATGGCTCTTCAGGAGCTCTGTAACCCCACCCCGTCCCGCCCCGTCCCGCCCAGACCCTTCCCCTGCCTACCTACACTTTCCCCACCCCTCCCCACATCTCCGTTCCGTTCCGCCCCGCCCCCTAGTTTGCCCCGCCCCCACGCAGCACGCCTGCGCACAACCGCCGCGACAACCCACCTCCCTGCGTCCCCTCTTTTCCTGCTTAGCGCGCACGCGCGACTTTCTCCAGCCTTCCTCGCTCTCCTACCAAAGTCCCCTCCAACCAACTCCCAAGGGTGAAGCTAAGGGAGGAGTGGCGGATTCCGCGGACTGGCTGGGCGACCCGGGCTGGCTGAGAAGAGCAGGGGAAACCGACGCCACCTAGCGGTTTCTGCGCGCGTCGTAGTCGCGACCTCAGCACTACTGGAAAGAGGCTCGAGGGCGCGGGTCGCTGGCGTGAGTGGGAACTGGGCGGTTGTGCCCTCGAGGCCTGTGGGCTGGGCCGCTCCAAGGCCGGCAGGATGCCTGGCTCTAGGTTAGGCCCCTAGTGAACCTGCGTATGGTGGAGCATGCCGGGGGCGGGGCTTGTTGTTGCACCAGAAGTCAAAAACCTCCTGGCCATCTCTGCCCCTGAATCCCCTGTCTCCTCTTAATGTCTCTGTGTCCACACCCGCGCGTGTGCGCACGCGGACACACATTCAGAAGACGTAGTGTGGTTTTAAGCAGTGCTATGGAACTCCGTATGTGTATATAACCTGTATTATATGGTATAGATATACTATGTGTGATAAGTATAACTACTACACACTGATATGTATTATCTGTTATATATGCACTATGATATGTATTGTGTACATATATTGTATGGTATATGCTACATGTACTGTGCAGTATGCATATTATATACATAGCGTGATAAGTATCGTATATTACATACGGTGTGATGTATTATATGTTATACACACTGATAAGTATTTTATATACACTTGTGGCATGTATGTATTTTATACATACACAGTATGGTGAGTATATTCTCTTATACACTGATATGTATTATGTTTCACTATGCATCACATATGTACTGTGTGGTGTGTATATTACATAGTCACAGACTGATGTAAACGTTATATATGCAGTAATATATATTACATACACTTGCGGTATGTATATTATATATACACAGTGCAATATGTATTGTTGATTATGGTGTATATTAAGCTGAGCCTTGAAAGAACTCAAGGATTCCAAAAAGCAGTGTGCTGGCATGAGGGGCAGTCAGTGCAAAAGAACAAAGATAGGAGATAAAACATGTTCAGAATAGCAAGCAGATCATTATGACTGGAAAGAGCAGGTGAAATGGGGAGAGCCTTTGAAGTAGGGAGGAGACCAAAGGAGGGTAGATGGAGCAGTGGAATAGAGTACTTGGGCTTGAAGTCAGGAAAATGTGGTTACTAGCTGTGTGTGACTCTGGGCAAATCATGTAGCCCTATTAGCCTTTTTCTTTCTTGTCAAATAAGCTAGAGAAGGAAATGGCAAACCACTCCACTATTTCTGCCAAGAAAACCTCAGAAGTGATCACAAAGTCAGGAATGACTGAATAAATGAAGTGCTTTATCTACATACATATATACTCACATGTATGTGAATGTATGTAATATATGTTATGCATTCACACATATATAAATATAGCTACCCCATTGGGAAAAGTGGACTTGGAGCCATAAAGTTTCAAATATAATCCCAGACACTAGCTATGTGACTCTGGACCAGTCACAGTCTCTCCCTGTCTATATACTGTGTTTAGCTCTAGAGTTACAAATAAATGCAAAAACAGCCCCTGTCCTCAAGGTCCTCACAATATAATAGGCTTGAAGATACACAAATCCTTTAGTGTTTTTTTTCATTTGATCTTTTTTATGTGGTTTCATTTCATTGCCAAAAATTGGCAAGTAAAAGACAAAATGACTGAGGAAACAAGTTCAAACTTCCAAACACATTGATCTATTAAGCAATTTATACCAATTGCATAACAAATCAGGACCAGTTATTTTCCTCAGCATTGGTACTGGACCCTGAATACAGAGGAGACTGACTTTTACCCATTAAAAGCGATCAAACAAGATCAATTAACTAAAATAAAACAACCAGGATACATTTGCTAATTGATTTCTAATTGGAGGAATGATTAGGCCCTTTCTAAATTGAGAGGAAGAAAACAGATGCAACTCCCTAAAATCAGAAAAATACAATCAAGGAATATGGAAACAATAACTGATTGACCAGTACGGAGACAATTTTCAGATAAGATATATAAGTTGCTTGAGATGTATAATTGTGAGAAAACTCCTTGTAGCAATTTATAATCTATAGCATTATATGTGTGTGTGCATGTGTATAAACAACCTATGAGTGCAAAACCCCCAGGCAGTCAGGAATAATAATAGCTAGCATTTATATAGCCCTTTAAGGTTTTTAAAATACTTTAGTTATTATGATAACTATTGCACTTTAAGGATTGCAAAGTGCTTTATGTCATTTTATCCTCACAGTAACCCTGATGTTATCTCCATTTTACAAAGGAGAAAGCTGAGACAGAGAAGGTCAGTGACTCTACCTTCAGGGTTCAAAGCTAAAGTAAGTGTTTGAGGCAACACTTGAACTCAGATTTTCCAGACTTCAGGTGCTGTGCTTTCATGCTTTGACAAATTTGTCTTTCATGTATGTTACCTCCATCTTCTCGAGCAGATCGACTTACTATATATTAGTTGGATTCCATTCCCTATCCTTTGAAAAACTTTAGTAAATCTCCCCAACTAGGGGATATTCCTAGCTGTCTTCCTATATTTCTTCATTTCTCAACCAAACCCTTGAAAAGCTAACTGTGCTCACTGCCTACTATCTTCTTCCTATCTTCTAAACCTTCTGGTGTCCAATTTCCAAAATTTACTCTTTACAAGATTACCAGTTATCTTTTAATAACTAAATCTGTTTAATGCCATTCCACTTACCATCCCTTGTGACCTCTCTGCAGAATTTGAGTCTCTCAAAAACCTTAATTTCCAAGATACTCTCTCCTCTTTGGGTATTTATGCATCTGCTTTCTCATTCTCTTCATTCTGCTCCTCCATAATTACCTTTGCTGATTCAGTGCCCAAGCCCATTAACTTTAGGTGTACTCCAAGACTCTTGTGTACTCTTCTCATTTCTCTTTACATTCTCTCTGTGTGACTTCATCAGTTTCTAGGCTTTTGGTTACAATCTGTGTCTATATCTAGTCCCTAGTCCTTGAGCTCCAGTCCTACTTCATCAACTCTTGTCTCATAAACACCCCAAATTCAAGATCTCTGTTTCAAGGCTACCACTTTCCTTTCAGGCACTCATTTTGCAACTTTGGTGTCATCTTTATTACCTTATTCTCATCACCATGTATCTAAGCATTTGCAAAATCACATTTCGGGCTTTTGTATATTCCTTCCTCTTCATTTTACACAGTGATTACTCTTATTTAAGCCCTCATCATTTCTAGCCTTTTGGAATCCCTGATTTTTTTCAAAGCTTAACTTAAGCATCACTTTCTATGTGAAACCATTTAGTGCAGTCTTTGACTCAATTTTCATTCATTTTGTGCCTGTTATGTATATACTTATATATGCACCCCCCCCCTTGCAATGTAAGTATCTCAAAGGTATGCATGGTTTCACTTTTGTCTTTGTATAGTCCTAGCCCATATCACAGGCATATAGTAAGCTATATGTTTATTGATTACTTTTTTAACATTACTGTTACTTTGGTAAAGACATTTTGATGGTCAATAAGTCAGTAAATACTTAGTAAGTATCTATTATATCCTGGGCACTATGCTAAGTAGTGAGGGATACAAAGCAAAAAGAAAGAAAGCAAAAGATAAGCCTATCTCAAGGAGCTTACAATCTAATGGGGAAATAATACATAAAAAGAAGATGGGAAGAGAAAGGAGAAAATGAGAGCAGTGAAGGAACATGAAGTACAAAGGAGTGCAATCAGGGTAGAAATGATGAGATTACTGCCCTGAGTGCCCTCCTTAAATGGAGAGTCTAGGAAGAGCTCTCCAATGTCCATCCTTTACAATCAGAGGAATGCACAGAAACTCCAAGGCTGGGGAAACTCACAGGTTTGATTTTCAGACGATGTTGTCTTGAAGGATAATGAGTTCCTGGAGATCAATATGAAGTCTAGGACAACATGCTGGTGGGAAATGTTGATTGAATATATCTGTTGAAGAATATATTTGAGTACAAGAAAAAAAGAGAAAGAGAATGAGCCCATAGAAATCATCTAGGAAAAGTTTGTTAAGATAAATTAAGGCTCTTGGCCTGATTAAAGAGGAGAGAATTCTTTAAGATATCAGTTCTCTATCACTAAAGCAGAAGTTCTTAAAACTTTTTTGTCTTGCGTCCTCTTAACAAACTGGTTAGGCCTATGATACTCTCTCAGAAGAATATTTTTAAGGGTCTAAAATATATAGGATTTCAAGGCAAATCAAACATATTGAAATACAATTATCACTTTTTTTAAGTCCACAGACCCCAGCTTAAGTATCCTCACTCTAGAATAAGTCTGCCCTTTGGATTTACTGGACCCAAACTGACACCTCTATCTACCTTCTGACTATAATTACAATTGTAATTTTAGGAAGAAATGGCCAACATTTAAGAGGCATGCCTTACAAATTTAACCTACTTCAGATTAGCAAATGTTATCGCTAAATGGAAGGGAGAGAAAGCTTCTTGAAGGAGGAAGTAGTTAAATATGGTTAAGATGTAGATAATAGATGGGATTGGAAGACATTCTCAGTGGGAGGGAAAATCTCTGTGATATAGTGAAAGTGATTAGAGCAGTAGGCTAATATCCAATGTCGTAGTTGGAAAATAAATTTGCATTGATAGACCAAAACCAAATTATAAATGACCTTGAAGTCAGGTAGAAAAATTTGGATTGGTGTGGGAATCAATAGAGAGTCATTATAGAGTTTTCAACCAAAAGTAACATTATAAAGTAGTATTTAAAATAGATTAGACTATATCTGAGTACAAGTAAAAAGGGAAAGAGAATGGAGCTAAGGAAGGCATCTAGGAATGTTTTATAATAATTTAGTCAGAAAAATTATTGTTTTGGGCCTTAACAAAGGTAAGCAAGGTTAGTAAAGACAGGGAATGGTGAAAACTGCTTAAGTAAAGCTATCAAACTAGATATCACACAATACCATTGAAATAATAGTAGGGTCACCTAGAAGTTCACAGGACATAAAATCCAATAAAGGAGCCAGGAATAAAGCTTATGACCTCAAAGATTGCTACACAAATACAGAAAATATGGGTAACAGGACGTGATCTAGAGATTCTAATGCAGTGAGACAGATTTAAACTCATAGATATTACTGAGAGTTGATGGGATAGAATATGGGGATAGAATATAGCTCTGGATATCCTACTTGGAGAAACAGAGTGTGGAATAGCAATGAGTAGTATTGTATATTCAGAAAGCATACACATTGTGAGGACATCAAAGAACCAAAGTGTATACATAAAAGAAAGCATTTGGGTGAAGATCAATGGTAGCCAAAACAGTCTCTTTACTGTCACTAAAGCATATAACCAAATACCTGGACAGAAAGAAAAAAGATATATGAGGAGTTAAAATGCCAACAGACCTGGCACAGTAATGACACTATTACTACTAAGAAATTGAGGAATAATAATCTGTACATCTGTTGTGGCTCTCTCCTTGCCAGAGGTAGAACTAATAATGATTTCTTGGTTTGCCGATGAGGATTTCATGCTTCAAGAGGTAGTGGAATACTAGGATCATAGCTCTAGACCTGAAAGGAACAGCAGAGGCCATATACTCTAATCTCCCCCAATTTACAGATGAGCAAACAGGCCTAAGGAGGTTAAGTGACTTGCCATAAGATCACATAGGTAGTAAGCATTGGAGGTAGTTATTGAACCCTGCATCTTCTGATGCCCAAACTAATGCTCTTTCTGTTGTATTATACCACCTTCTGAAAACCCCATTGCCTCCCCAAAGGGACTTTTTGTTATGGATCTAATTTCTCACTAATAGTGAGAGAGGTTTCTGGCATAGACATGATGGGAAAATTAAAGTAAATATGATCACTCTGTCATATTTGTGAAATAGAAAAGAAAAACTTGACATAGTCTATCCATACCTCCTTGGTTTTAGGAGAGCTGATTTCAAGATATTCAGAGAAAAGATAGGTAGGATACCATAGATTAAAATTCTGTAGGAAAATTCAGGCCAGAGGGGATCAGAAATTCTCAAGAATGAAATTCTGAAGACAAAGAGAAGCAGCTCATTAATAGTGAAAGGGGGGAAGTTGCCCAAAGAGAATGATGTTGGAGATACAGGAAATGGATTGATCAACTTAATTTGTAAAAGATATGTATAGAAGATAGAAATAAAAGCAGGTAGCAGTGGTACTGGCCTTTAAGATAGTTTTAAGACAAAACATGGTCCTGGAGAAATAATGCCTCCCCCCCTCCCCCCCAACACTTTCCACATACCCCTTAGAATGTTGCATATGCAGCTGTCAGGCTTAACTATTTTTTCCCATATAGCAAGGAAGGGTATGTGGAAGTTATAGACATAGGGGAGGAGTATACTAGAAAATGATTGATGTTAAGTGTCTCAGATTGACATTATTATCTTTTTGTGGGGTAGCAAAGAATGCAGATTTACTCAGCTGTTATTCTCCCAAATATAATACTTTTTGTTCCAGAAAGGATTAAATAAAAATTGATACCCAGGATAGATAAGTAAGGAGATGGAGTGAGTACTTACTTATCCATCCTTGATGAGTTCAAGTCTCTATACTCAGTTCAGCTGTTAGGTCACAGGATACTAAATGATCTGAAAGATATTATTGCTAAAGTACAACCCAGTGATCTTTAAAAGGTCTTGGAGAATGGAATGATATTGTAGAACTGCAGAAAGATAAATGTCTTATTTTTCAAAAGTGGGGCCCAAGTACAGTCTAAACTATTGGCAGCTGAGTTCAACTTTGACAGCTGGAAAAATTCTAGTATTAAAAGCAAGGGAAAATTGTGATCACAAAGAGCCAAAGTGACTTCATCAAGAATAAACTATGCAAGATTGTGTTTTGTTTTGTTTTGTTTGTCAAAGTTTCTAGCCTGGGATATTAGGAAGATTATGTGAATGTAGTTTACATAGATTTTGGCAAAACATGACAGCATTTCTTATGCCATTTTTCTGGAGCAAATGGAGTGAAGTAAGCTAGAAGATAGTACTATTATCTAGATTCAGAATCTTGACAGTCTAATCCAAAAGAGTAACCATTAAAGTTCAATGTCTCCTTGGGAGGATTTCTCTAGTAGAATGTCCCAGAGTTCTGTGCTTGGCTTTTTATCCTGTTTAATATTATCAATGACTTGATCAAAAGACCTGGGTTCAAGCCCCACTTCTGATACAACATACTAATTGTATGGTGCTTGGCAAGTCACTTAACTTTTCAGTATTCTGGGCAATTCCAAGAATACAAGTTATAGAGGAAGTGCCAACATTCTTTGGTAAAAGGAGTTTCCTCAGACTGAGAGTGCTCTATATCCTAGGACCATGATGCCAAACCTATGGCAGATGTGCCAGAGATGGCACTCATAGACCCCTCATGGAACAGGTATTCTGATATTTGTTGATTAAGAGTAATATAATAACTTCAATGATGCATTTTTAAATTGGGATTAAGGTGATAGGAAAACTGATCTAGAGTTTTAGATAGGGATGAAGTGAAAGGAATCAGCATGTGCTTTTTTTTCATTCCACAAACTTTTTTGTTACCATTTTAAAATGTACAATATAATATGTAACAACAATGATATAATGTATGCTTTGTTATAAATATGTAATAAATTATAATAAATTTGCTTATCTAAGAGAAATAAATTCTCACATTAGCTTTGTACAAAAATATTTAATTACTTTTTTCCTCCTTTCTCCCACCTTTACTTTCTTCATGTATTCTGATAGACATTCTAGAATCACCTATTTCATCTTATCCTTTCTTTTCTCCATTTTTCTCCTATTCCTCAAAGCAAAATATAAACAGAAAACCAAAACCAAGATTGTTTGGTATAAACTTTTCTATTCTTTTTGCACTTCATCCCAGATCCTGGGCAAATTTGTGTAGATTTGTATAGATTCAATACCAGAAGTTGACTCAAAGGACAGAGGGATATCATAAAATCTTCCTCCAAATTATCAAGCCAAATTTTTATTTCAGTTTTTAAAAATACCAATTGCTTATACTAATACTTATGAGTACTTTTAGGTGAAAAAAATAGAGAATAAATGTAAAACAGAAGCGTTTCAAAATGGAAAAAAAAAACTTATAATATTAGATCTTGAAAGGACCATAGGGTTCAGGTAATATAATCACCTCATTTTACAAATAAGGAAACTAAGGCCAAAATAAATTGTAACTTTCCCTAAGTTAGTTTGTAAATATTTATTGAGCATCTGCTGAACACCAGTCCCTGGGCTAAGTGCTAGGTATAACATATATGAAACAGAAAGACAATTGCTGCCTGTAAGGAGTTTACAGCTTGGGAAGATATCACAAAAAGGAAATGGAAATGAGAGATTAGAAGGGATGCCTGCTGTAGGGCATGAAGAAAAAGATTAAAAGAGAGGTGGGCAAGCTGGTGGGAAATTTAAGAGATAGCTGGCCTTGACAATTTTCTTAAATGGAGGTTTAAAGAGGAACTCTTGCTCTGTCCTCCAATAAGGAGTCCCAGAGCAAAGGATGCCTATGAAATGTGCATACTAATACTGCAGGATAGTGAAGTTCCTGATAAGGTTCCTAGGGGTATAATAAAGTCCAAAAGTATGCAGAGGGGTGGAATATGAAGTTCAGACATCATGAGTAACACCTCCTACTTAAGTATCTTTGGTAAAAAGTGGCCTGGGAAAATAGAATTCTACAGTAAATGGAGAGGAATATTATTAGCCTGCTAGGTGTGTGTTAGAGTACTGTGTTCTATTAGAGTACTAATCTAGTGGTCTTTTCATCTAACAATATCACTGACTCAGTCTAACCCAATCCTTTGGGGAAACATGGGAATCAGAGGCCTCATCTCATTCTAAATTTTATATCTTTTATAATCCACTGAACCAGGATCCTGAATAGTTTATAGAGGCCAATTACAGCAGCAGTCAGTTATTAGGTTTGCCCAGTGAAATACATTTAAAATCTAGGTGGTTTTTGCTCCTAGGATCAGAAAAACAGGCTCATAATATGGCAAGGGGAGTGTTGGACAGATACATTAAAAATTAATTTTTTTATTAAGTCCTTAACTATATTCCATTGAATAAAATGGAGAAAACTACTCTTTTGCTTTTGTTTTAAGATGGTCAGAAAAAGTAAACAAAAGCAAAATAACCCTACCCCTTGCTAAAATGTCATTAGTTGAGAATATGAATGGTATGCTGACATAGCAGCCTCCCTTAATCTACTTATAATGACTACTAGGATGATTCAGCCAAATGTAGCTAATCCATGGAAAAGACTGGATGACCTCTAAAGCAATATTGTATGATGCCACAGAACTTTTGAAAGTACCGAGTGTGAAAACAGATTAATGCATCTCCTCATTGAAAACTCAGAAAAACATTGTGTAGAAAAGTTACATATTCAGGTTGATTTCGATCTTAGTACCTTGTCATCTCTCTTCATTTGTAGAAAATAGAAAAGCTCTCTTATTCTATTGATGACTCCAAATGAAATTCTTTAGATTTCTGATAAACTAGAAAAAAATTTTCAGAATCTCTCTCTCTCTCTCTCTCTCTCTCTCTCTCTCTCTCTCTCTCTCTCTCTCTCTCTCTCTCTGTCTCTCTCTGTCTCTCTCTCTCTCTCTCTCTCTCTCTCTCTCTCTCTCTCTCTCTCTCTCTCTCTCTCTCTCTCTCTCATATGTTGATTGATTCAGTTTCTGAAGGATTTGTACATTGATCATCAGTGTCCCATTTCTTCAGAGTTCCTTCCTATTCTTACCTTTGGGGCATACCAGATTGACTATGTGAGAAACTGGAAACACATCTCCCAATTCTTTCTTCCATAGCATCTTTGGCAGAGGGTGGAATGGATGCACAGAGTTGGAAAGTCCCTGTGGAAGGTTACCTACTGGGCTAATAGTAATCTTGCTTATTTACTATGATATTCTATTCTTCCAATCCACCTCTCTTACCAAAGACTCGTAAGTAGGAAGTGTTACTTCTACTTCCACAGAATTGGAAGGTCCCTGAGGGGCCAACTTGTCCAACTTATACCTGCCAAGAATTTGCCTCAGAAACATCAAGCAAGTTTATATCTAGCCTGTGAGGGAAGACCTCCATTGAAAGATACTATCATCTGGAGCAGCCCACTCCCCTTTTAGATAGCACTAATTGTTTTTCTTCTATCAAACCTAAATTTTGCATCTTTGCAACTCTCATCCATTTCTCTATGTTCTACCCTCCATAGTAAGAATATTTAAATTCAAATAAGTTCCTGCTCTGTGCAGGCAGAGCAAGGTGTTAGATCTAAATATAAAAGAAAGGCAGTTCTTAAAGGAGAATCCTAATTCTTATCCATGTGATAGACCTTGAAATATTTGAAGATATCTATTGGACCCCTGAAGGTTAGTTAGTCTTCAAGGTTCCTTATATGCTCACACCATCCTGGTTACATTCCTCTGAATGGTTACAAGAGTATAAATGTTTTTCCCATATTGTACTCAGAAGTGAACACAATATTCCAGATGTGGGTCTGCCCAAGGCAGAGGCAATAGGACTGTTATCTTCCTAATCTTCTTAATGCACAATAGACCTCTTGGTCCAACTTCAATGTAGGTTTTCCATAGAAAGTAAGAAGAATTCATATGACACTAGAGCAGAGATCCCCACCTCGTTGATCAGGATCTACCTGGGGCTCTTAAAATGTTGTCTATAGATAACTAAACTAGTTCCTGGGGTTTTGTTCCCTCTTTACTATAATGTTCTATGATCTCTGAATATGGGATTAGGGGAGGAGTGGGGTCTCATCCCTATTTGAATTGGGGACTTTACTGTTAATTCAATTCAGCAAGCATTTATTAAATGCCTACCATGTGCTAAATGCTCATGTGTAGGTGCTAGAAATTCCAAGACAAGAAGAAGAAACTAGACTCCAGGAAGTTATATTCTCTGGTGGTAAACATATAAACAGATAAGTACCTCAAGTTAGGAAGACCTGAGTTTAAATTCAGCCTCAGACATTTACTAGCTGTATGGTCCTGGGTAAGAGAGTTAACTAATATTCGTCTTGGTTTCATTCTCTTTAAAATGGGGAAAATAGTAGCATCTGTTTCTTAGGATTTTTATAAAGACAGAAATGAATTCTTTTTTAAAATTTCTTTATTTTTATTTTATTTTTTAATGTTTTATTTTAATTTTAATTTTTTCCTTTTAAATATTATTTTATTTGGTCATTTTCAAACATTATTCATTGGAAGAAAAAAAAGATCATTTTTTTTTCTCCCCCCCCCCCCATAGCTGACGGTACAATTCCACTAGGTGTCACATGTGTCCTTGATCCAAACCCATTTCCATGTTGTTGGTATTTGCATTAGGGTGTTCATTTAGAGTCTCTCCTCAATCATATCCCCTCAATCCCTGTAGTCAAGCAGTTGCCTTTTCTCGGTGTTTTTACTCCCACAGTTTGTCCTCTGCTTGTGGATAGTGTTTTTTCTCCTAGATCCCTGCAGATTGTTCAGGGCTATTGCATTGACACTAATGGAGAAGTCCATTACGTTCGATTGTACCACAGTATATCAGTCTCTGTGTACAATGTTCTCCTGGTTCTGCTCCTTTTGCTCTGCATCACTTCCTGGAGGTTGTTCCAGTCTCCATGGAATTCCTTCACTTTATTATTCCTTTTAGCACAATAGTATTCCATCACCAACATATACCGCAATGTGTTCATTCATTCCCCAATTGAAGGGCATCCCCTCATTTTCCAACTTTTTGCCACCACAAAGGGTGCAGCTATGAATATTCTTGTACAAGTCTTTTGCCTTATTATCTCTTTGGGGTACAAACCCAGCAGTGCTGTGGCTGGATCAAAGGGCAGACAGTCTTTTAGCACCCTTTGGGCATAGTTCCAAATTGCCCTCCAGAATGGTTGGATCAATTCACAACTCCACCAGCAATGAATTAATGCCCCGACTTTGCCACATCCCCTCTAGCATTCATTACTCTCCTTTGCTGTCATGTTAGCCAATCTGCTAGGTGTGAGGTGATACCTCAGAGTTGTTTTGATTTGCATCTCTCTGATTATAAGAGATTTAGAACACTTTTTCATGTGATTATTAATAGTTTTGATTTCTTTAACTGAAAATTGCCTATTCATGTCCCTTGCCCATTTTTCAATTGGAGAATGGCTTGATTTTTTATACAACTGGTTTAGCTCTTTATAAATTTGAGTAATTAGACCTTTGTCAGAGGTTTTTGTAATGAAGATTGTTTCCCAATTTGTTGCTTCCCTTCTAATTTTGGATGTATTAGTTTTGTTTGTACAAAAACTTTTTAATTCATGCGATCAAAATTATTGATTTTATATTTTGTGATTTTTTTTTCTAGCTCTTGCTTGGTTTTAAAGTCTTTCCTTTCCCAAAGATCTGACAAGTGTACTATTCTGTGTTTGCCTAATTTGCTTATAGTTTCCTTCGTTATATTCAGAAATAAATTCTTTATGAAGCACTTTGCAAACTTTGAAGTTTTGTGTAAAGTGCTAAAGGAGATAAAAATAAAATTAAGATTTGACATGCAAACATCCCCTTAAATTTACAATGTAGTAGAGAAAATTATACATAATTAGTGTAGTTGGTGGAGAGTTGGCTTTGGAGTCAGAAAGGTCTGGGTTCAAGTCCAACCTCCAATATATACTGGCCCTATGTCCCTGAACAAGTCATTGCCAAATTTAATGACCTTACTCTCTCTTCTCTAGGTTTTCATGAGTTCCCCTTCTACCAGTGTGATCTCTTCTTTTAGTCTTTTCTGCTGGTTTTTCATCTGTTCATAGGCAGGAACAGAAGGAAGGAGGACTTGCAGTCCCAGATCTAAAACTATACTATAAAGCATTGATCATCAAAACCATTTGGTACTGGCTAAGAGACAGAAAGGAGGATCAGTGGAATAGACTTGGGGTAAGTGACCTCAGCAAGACAGTCTATGATAAGCCCAAAGATCCCAGCTTTGGGGACCAAAATCCACTTTTTGATAAAAACTGCTGGGAAAATTAGAAGACAATATGGGAGAGATTAGGTTTGGAGCAACACCTCACACCCTACACCAAGATAAACTCAGAATGGATGAATGACCTGAATATAAAGAAGGAAACTATAAGTAAATTAGGTGAACACAGAATAGTATACTTGTCAGATCTTTGGGAAAGACTTTAAAACCAAGCAAGAGCTAGAAAAATATCACAAAATGTAAAATCAGTAATTTTGATTACATCAAATTAAAAAGTTTCTGTACAAACAAAACCAATGCAATCAAAATTAGAAGGGAAGCAACAAATTGGGAAATAATCTTCATTACAAAAACCTCTGACAAAGGTCTAATTACTCAAATTTGTAAAGAGCTAAATTGTACAAAAAATCAAGCCATTCTCCAATTGAAAAATGGGCAAGGGACATGAATAGGTAATTTTCAGTTAAAGAAATCAAAACTATTAATAAGCACATGAAAAAGTGTTCCAAATCTCTTATAATCGGAGAGATGCAAATCAAAACAACTCTGAGGTATCACCTCATACCTAGCAGATTGGCTAACATGACAGCTATGGAAAGTAATGAATGCTGGAGGGGATGTGGCAAAGTTGGGACATTAATTCATTGCTGGTGGAGTTGTGAATTGATCCAACCATTCTGGAGGACAATTTGAAATTATGCCCAAAGGGTGCTAACAGACTGTCTGCTTTGATCTAGCCATAGTACTGCTGGGTTTGTACCCCAAAGAGATAATAAGGCAAAAGACTTGTACAAGAATATTCATAGCTGCGTTCTTTGTGGTGGCCAAAAATTGGAAAATGAGGGGATGCCTTTCAATTGGAGAATGGCTGAACAAATTGTGGTATATGTTGGTAATGGAATACTATTGTGCTAAGAGGAATAATGAACTGGAGGAATTCCATGGGGACTGGATTGGACCTCCTTGATGCAGAGTGAAAGGAACAGAACCAGAAGAACATTGTACATAGAAATTGATATACTGTGGTACAATTGAATTTAATGGACTTCACGATTAGTGGCAATGCAGTGATCCTGAACAACTCGGAGGGATCTAGGAGAAAAAAAACATTATCCACATTCAGAGGAAAAACTGTGGGACCAGAAGCACAGAAGAAAAACCACTGCTTGAATACATGGGTTGAGGGAATATGGTTGGGGGTGTAAATGGACATCCTAATGTAAACACCAACAACATGGAAATAGGTTTTGATCAAGGACACATGTAGGGTGGATCAAGGGTAGGGGAGGGAGGGAAAAAATATGATTCTTGTAAATAAGAATAATGTCCTAAATTGATTAAATAAATTAATTTAAACTTAAAAAGTAGAAATTGAAATAAATCGGGCAGACAAAGCAAAAATAAATCCACACTATAAACAAAAACCAAGTGCTTTATTCTTAATGGAACCATCCATAATGAACCAATACCATTATTAAATTCATACACACCAGATAGTATAGTATAAAAATGCATAAAGGAAAAGTTAACTGGATTGTAGAGGAACTCGGGAAATAACATAATAATAGCAGGAGTCTTTAACATTTATCTCAGCTGGACTAATCAGAACAAAAATAAAATGGAAAATGCAAAACTAAATAAACTGTGGGAGAATTTAGAGCACAAAGATTTATAGGTTCTCCTGAATGGGAATATTAAAGAATCTAAATATTACAATAATTACACAACACTTTTAAAATAATAAACTATATGCTCAGTTCCAGAAAAATTATATTTTTTTTATTAAAGCAGAGATATTAAGCACATCACTTTCAAATTATGAGAGTAAAATAGTTATTGATGATAAGAACACAAGCAAGGACATAAAACTTAAGAAAGACTTAATACACTGAATAATTAATGAATCAAAAAAGAAAGCATAAAAACCATAATTGTATTAAAGACAATGATCATGATAATATATCAAAAATTTCTTGGATGTAGCTAAACCAATGCTCAAATTGGATCCCTAAAAACGTTTGTTAGAAATGGAAAAAGGGGATTAATGAACTAAATAGGAAATTTTTATATTAGAAGAATACAAGTAAATCCAAAAAAAAGAAATCCACAAAGAAAGAGATCTTGAAAATTAATGGGGATACAGAGGCATTAAAAACCCACAAATATTATGAAATTATTAAAACTATAACACAAAAATACCTTTGTAAAAGGACTAACAAAATGGAAAAACCTTTACCACCTGAATTGGAAAAGAACAGGGAGAAAATGAGCAACAACAACAAAAATCTGAAAAAGATAAGATCCTAAACAGAAAAAATAGGTGATATCACGCTCAACAAGGAAGACAGGAAAAGGAGCATTTTTTGAAGAAAAGATGATGACTTGACTTCAACACCAACATGATAGATTTGTCTAATAAGTAAATAGAAATATGAGTCTGGTGATAGAGATACCAAGGCCTTAAAAGCCAAATTAGATTTATTGATCATCCACCAGAGGTGACAAAACCTTTGACAGGATGAGGGAAATCACTGAAAGATAGTGTATAAAGTGTATAGAAAGAGAAGAGCACTGAAGGCAGAACCTCAAGGAAGAAGAGCCAGGGAACAGTCAGAAAGAATAAGAACGGGGGCAGCTGGGTGGCTTAGTGGATTGAGAGTCAGGCCTAGAGACGGGAGGTCCTAGGTTCAAATCTGACCCCAGACAGTTACCAGTTGTGTGACCCTGGGCAAGTCACTTGACCCCCATTGCCTAGCCCTTACCACTCTTCTGCCTTGGAGCCAATACTGTGTATTGGCTCCAAGACAAAAGGTAAGGGTTTAAAAAAAAAGAAAAGAATGAGAACAGTCAGAAGAGTACAATGACATAGAAACCAACTCAATAAAGAATGTTCAGTAAGAAGGAGTGGTTCATATTGTGAAATGGAAGAATGAGAAAAGGCCATTGTATTCAATAGGAGGAAGTTGGCCTGGAGTGATGATACTTGTTATCCCAGTTACTGGGGAAGTATCACTATTAGGTCTGTATCCCAAAGAAAGATGAAAAAAAAGTCAAAGGACCTACTTGCACAAAAATATAACAGTCCTTTTTGTGGTGGCAAAGAATTGGAAATCGAGGAGGTATCCATCAATTGGGGAATGACTGAACAAACTGTGATATCTGATGGTGATGGAATGCTCTTGTGCTATAAGGAATAATGAACAGGATGATTCCAGAAAGAGCTGGAAAGACCCACACAAACTGATGCAGAGTGAAATAAGCAGAATCAGGAGAATATTGTACACAGTAACAGCAATATTGTAGAATGATCAAATGGGAAAGATTTAGCTACTCTCAGCAATACAATGATCGGGGACAATTCTGAGGGACTTATAACAAAGAAGGCTATCTACTTCCAGAGAAAGAACTGTTGGAATAGACAAGGGGTAAATGGCCTCAGTAAGCTAGTGTTCAATAAACCCAAAGAACCCAGCTTTTGGGACAAGAACTCACTAACAAAAACTGCTGGGAAAAATGGAAAACAGTATGGAAAAAATTAGGTTTAGATCAACATCTCATGCCTATACCAAGATAAATTCAAAATGGATAAATGACTTAAATATAAAGAGTGAAATCACAAATAAATTACATGAACATAGAATAGTATACCTGTCAGAACTATGGGAAAGGAAGGAATTTAAGACCAAGCAAAAGATAGAGAACATTGCAAAATATAAAATAAATGACTGATTATATTAAATTAAAAAGGTTTTGCACAAACAAAACAAATGCAACCAAAATTAGAAGGAAAGCAATAAGTTGGGAGAACATTTTTATAACAAAACTCTCTGACAAAGTTTTAATTTCCCAAATATATAACAAACTAAGTCAAATTTACAAAAAATCAAGCCATTCCCCAATCAACAAATGATCAAGGGACATGAATAGGCAGTTTTCACATGATAAAGTAAAAACTGTCAATAAGGACATCAAAAGTGTTCTAAATCCTCCCTAATTAGAGAAATGCAAATTAAAACAACTCTGAGATACCATCTTACACCTAGAAGACTGGCCAATATGGCAGAAAAAGAAAACGATAAATGTTGGAGAGGATGTGGCAAAATTAGGACACTAATACACTGCTGTTGGAATTGTGAATTAGTCTAACTATTCTGGAGGGCAATTTGGAACCATGCCCAAAGGGCTTTGAAAGAATGCCTACTCCTTGATCCAGCCATACCACTGTTGGATTTGTACCTGAAAGAGATTATAAGGAAAAAGATTTGTATAAAAATATTTATACCTGTACTCTTTGTGGTGGCAAAAATTTGGAAAACAAAGGGGTGTCCATCAATTGGGGAATGGCTGAACAAATTGTGATATCTGATGGTGATGGAATACTATTGTGCTGAAAGGAATAATACATGTGAACTGGAAAGACCTCTAGGAATTGATGCAGAGTGAAAGGAGCAGAACCAGGAGAACATTGTACACATACATTATGGCAAAATTAAATGTAATGGACTTCTTTACTAGCAACAATGCAATGATCTAGGACAATCCAGAGGAATTTATGAGAAAGCATGCTATCCACATCCAGAGAAAGAACTGTGGGAACAGAAATGCAGAAGAAAGACATATGATCAATCACATAGTCAATGGGGATATGATTAGGATTTTAATGTTAAAAGGTCACTTTACTGCAAATATTAATAATATGGAAATAGATTTTGGACAACAATACATGTATAACCCAGTGGAAGTGCTTGTAAGCAACAAGAGGAGGGAGGAAAGAGTGTGTGTGTGTAATCATGAATCATGTAAACATGGAAAAATAGTCTAAATTTTAAAAATGTGTGTGTGTGTGTAGAACTGTTGGAGTTTGAATGCAGACCAAAGCATTTCATTTTCACTTTAATTCATTTAGATTTTTATTTTGGGACTTTGGTTTTCTATAAATTTTCTCTTAAAAATGAATAATATGGAAATATGATTTACATGATAACACATGCATAACTCAGATAAACTTGCTTATTAGTTCTGGGAAGGATGATAGGGAAGAGAGAGAGGAAGACAATTTTGATCCGAAAACTTATGTGGAAAATTGTTGTTACATGTAATTGGTGAAATAAAATATCTTTTCCATTTATTGGGGAGGCTGAGATCTCTTGAGCCTAGGAATTCTGAGTTGCAGTGGGTAATATTGATTGTGTGACCTCAGTAAGTTCATCAGCAATATAGTGAGCCCCAGGGAGGAGTGAGCCAGCAAGTTACTGAATAAGACAGACCATTTCATAAACAGAGCAGAAAAAAATCAGAAGTAGAATTGGGATCCATGAGAATACATGTCATTTACAGGGTTGGTGAGATGGGTAGTACCAATCTTTAAAATAAAAACTTTTAAATGGTTACTTTCATGATAGTAATTTTTGTAGTAAAGACAGAACCAGTTTGAAGATTGAGGATTGAATCATTTTAGGAAATGGAGGTAGTGAGATAACTAATTTTTAAACAATGATAGGATCATAGTTCAAAACGAAAAAGTAGCCTACAGATCATCAAGTCTAACTCCCTCATATTAGAGGTGAGGAGACTGGTCCAGAAAGAGGTTAAGTGACTTGCTCAGGAGGTCATATACCTACTTAGAAGTCTGAGGGAAGATCTAAAGCTAATCTTTCTGAAGTCAAGGCTCTATCCACTCTGAAAGAGAGGAAAACTTATATGGCCTTGATCTCCCTGGTAAGGTAGGAACTGAAATCAGTTATCAGTGGGAAGTGGGAATAGGGTTGAAGGCTTGAGAAGAGAGAAGGTCTGAGATACTTGCTGTGAGGGAATTGGTAAAAAGGAATTGCTGAAGCAGCATGAATTTATAATGTGTAAAATTCATATTTCTCTAGCTTGCTGATCAAACCAACAAATATTTATCATGTATTTACTTCCTGCGTTGAAGATACTGTGCTATCCACTGAAGGAAAAAAAAAATTTAAAGAAATACCTGGAAGAGTGGATCCAAGATGGTGGCTTAGTAGTCTTGAAAGTTGGAACTTCTAGAGAATCCTATTAAACCATCCTTTAAAAAAGTGCATCAAAATGACTGAAGTCACAGAACCAACAAGGGGATGGAGTGAGGTGGCTCTCTTATGGAAAACAACTTGAAAAATTGGCAGAGAGAACCTATTTTCATGGGATAAGGGAGAATGGGAAGTTAAGCTGTGCAGAGAAGTGCAGGCCACCCAAGTTCTGAGCCTCCACATAAGACAACTTTGAGACCCTGGGACCCTGCCCAAGATAACAGTTGAGCATCCCTCATCTACCTCTTGAAGTCCCAGGCCCTGCACCAGCCTTCAGGGAGGCCTTGAAGTCTGAAGTACATAGATAGCAGTATGCTATTTCAAGCCTATGGTGAACTCCCAGCCCCAAGACAAAATAGCTCACAGTGTTCTAAGTCCTGTAAGCCATCAGTAGAGGAGACTGAATCAGCATTTTTCAGAAATACCAGCTCAAAGGCAAAAAATGGCTAGGAAAATGAGCAAATGGCAAAAAATCCACCTAATCATAGAAAATTTCTATGGTGACAAAGAAGAACAAGGTACAGACTTAATAGGAAACCACAGTGAAATCAAAGCAGCCTTCACGAAACGTCACATAAAAATGGAAATTTGTCTCAGACACTGGAAGAAGCTGAAAAAAGAATGAAAAACTCAAGTAAAAGATGTGGAAGAAAAATTGGGGTGGGGGAATGAAAGTAATGCAAAAAGTAAAATTGGTCAAATGGAAAAAGAGGCACAAAAATCCAATGAAGAAAAGAGTTCTATGAAATGGATCAAAGGAAGATCAAAAGGTAATGGAAGAAAAATCAGTTTTTAAAAATTAGAATCGACTAAATAGAAGCTAATGACTTCATATGACATCAAGAAACAATAAAACAAAATCAAAAGAATGAAAAAATAGATGAAAACATGAAATATTGCATTAAAACTGACCTTGAAAATAGATCCAGGAAAGACAACCTAAAAATTATTGGGCTATCTGAAAGTCAAGATAAAAAAAAAAGCTCAGACATAATATTACATTATCAGAGATTATATCAGAAATTATCAGAGAACTGCCCTGATATTCTTTAACAAAAGGATAAAATAGAACTAAAAGAATCCACATATCATCTCCTGCAATAAATCCCCAAATAAAGAAATACCTGCCTTTAGATCTATTTCAAGGATAAAGAAAAGTGTATATATAACAGACAAAAGTTTGAATATGGTGAATCCAACAGAATAGGTCAATTAAAATGGAACAGAATATATAAAGTAGGAAGGGGTTGCTTTTAAGTTAATATAATAGAAACAGCATCTGCTAAGGTCTTTGACATATAAACTAGGCAATGAAATCATCCTTTAGTTTTGAGTGGTCTTTGATGTAGCTTCCTGATTGCCCAAATACAAAAGCCTAGTCCAATTAAGGGTTTCTCAGGCTTAACATTCACTTCTGACCAGCAAACCATCAGGGCAGATGCAGAGCAGACTACCTGTGCACAGTTCGGTCAATGCAGAATCCTTATTGCATATCTTTTCATGCTATTGTTAAATGTTAAATGGTATATGAGGTCTCACTTCATTCCATTATCAAACCTGAATCGCTAGACTGACATTCCAAACCTGTCCTACTCACTTACTGTGATAGAGGCTGGCACTAGAGAAAAAGTGCCAGGCTGAAGAGTATATGAAATTGATCACCTCGATGGGGGAGGGGCCCCAGGAGTGGAATTGAGAGGAGGAGAAGACTGACTGGAGGGGAGAGCAGTGAGACGCTTAGTTGGCAGAAGTGGAAAAAGACTTTCTCCTGAGGGTTACCCATTTTTCCTGCTGGTGACTGGAAGTCTTTCCCCCCAACACTTCCCAATTGAAGTGACTTTCTGAAGAGAAACCTGAGCAGACTTTACGTCAGCACCTGTTGCCCAGGGGTGAGTCAACCTGACTTTCTTTCAGGGGGCTCAGGCTGCCAAGGCCTGAGTTCCCCCCAAACTCGAGGAGGGAGGAAAAGGGTTTCGATAGAAATAGGGACCCCCTTTTCCCACTCCTTTTCCCATTCTTCCCTGCCTGTTATTTCCTTTTGTAGTACCTGATTGGGTTAACATTAAAAAGTTATCTGTTCCCCAAGCTGAGTGTGAGTGAACGGATCAAGGGGAGACCTTTTGGTCTCAAGTAGTGGAGGGGGGACAAGAGGGACAAGAGTGAATTGGGGAGAGCAGCTTTAGCTAAGGAGGGAAGGCAGAAGGGGGAAAATCTTCAAACCCCCTCTCCTCTCTCTGAGCCAAACCTTTACATCTGCTGTCTCCCTAGTACTCCGCTTTGTGGAGTAGGGAGTTCTCCTCTCTTTCCCCCTCTCTCCATACCTCGGGGCCCAAGCAGCGCCCCCATGGGGTAAATCTGTCCCTTCTTTTTATTTTTTTAAAACACTTATCCTATCTGGACTTGTATTTCCTCATCTTTAAAATTAGGGGGTTGAACTAGATAGTCTCTAAGGTTTCTTTCAGACCTAGGATTATGATCCTATAAACCTTTGTTTGCACTTAGGAGGCAGGAAAATTTTCCTGTTGTTAATAATGACTTATTGGTTGATATCACTCAAACCATTTTATCTATTTTGAAGTTAATAACATTGCACTATAACTTTAAATGCCTTGGAGTCATAGTTATGGAAGTGGTAGTGGAGGAAAAGGAGCATTCTAAACCTGTTTTAATTGGAGTTTTATTTTTTTCTTTTAGATATAGCCTCTTATGGCTCACTACCTCAATTATAGAAATGCACTCTTCTCCTGGCTTCTGTCTTTTTCTGACAACTTCTATAACCCATACTTGTACAGCTGGGGTCTTAGAAGCCATGCCTTAGTATTTCCCTTCCTGTAATATCAGAAAAGAGAAACCAATCAAATAAATCCAAAGGAGGATCTTCCCCAAATCTCTGGCTTTTTTCCTGAGTTATCAAGCTGAACTGGTTGTGTTCTTCTCCTGTCCCAGATGTAGAGATTTTGGGGAGCTATCCTGGTTAATCACTTTCCTTTGCTTTTCCATTCATAGAGGTTTAAATCTTCTGTGGTGTGAGTTAAAACACAATAAAGATCTATTGTTTTAAACATTTGCTAGCCTGTCTAATTCTTATTATGAAACTCCCTTCAATGCCTCAAATATATGAAATAAACTGGGGTACTTCTTCCCCTTACTTGGAGAGTACAAAAAAATGGAAGAAGAAACACCATCCATGGAAGAGAGTTGCCTATGAAGTGCTATATGTTGCCAGATTTCAGTGACTGCTAGAAAAGAGATGGAACAATTTGAGGGAAAAAAATCAAGGATGTAGAGGAGTATTAACAATAGTAAGAGTGTTCCAGTGAGTACAGTAGAAGGTACTATTAAAAGGACAGAAAGAGATGGATTGTGCCTGAAGAAAAGTAGAGCTAGGACATAAGGCACACAGAAGATACAAATATAGACACATATCTATTTGTAGAGAAAAAGAACTCCATGGAAAGAAGGTGCTTTGCCAGATAAGAAGCTGAAGATTTGTCTTGAATTCAAGACCTTGGAATTTGAAAGAAAGTTAAAGAATCATGGTGAAGCCATTTATGTCTTCAAAGGATAGAAGGGTGGGGAAGGATCAGGAAGGCAGAACTGCTTCATTTTCATAACAAAGGACTTAGAAATACTAAGCCAAAAACTTCTGAAGCCAAAATAAAAAAATAAGGTTCATTGTCAATTAAAGGTTGTTTTCCACTTTGCTGTGATAGAGACAAAAAATTAAGGTTAGATTATATTTAACAGCTAAAGTCTTTAACATTAATTTTATATGCTTTTATCATTACTCCCTACCACTATCCCACCTCAGCATTCCCCCCCCCCCCCACCCAAGAAGAACAAAAATAGATTAAATCCTGGTCCAGCAAAACCAATTTCAACATTGACCAATCCTAAAAATGCATGACTTTTTGCATTTTTAGTTCATCTCCTCTGAAAAAGTAAGTGGCATAAAATATTTTCCTTCTGTGTTTCTATTCATGCAGCTCTTTCCCTCAATGTGGAAAGGTTCCTCCAGATTGTCCTGGATCATTGCATTGCTATTGGTAGCAAAGTTGTTTACACATGATCATCCCACAATGTTTCAGTCTCTGTTTACAATGTTCTCCTGGTTCTGCTCATTTCACTCCACATCAGTTCATGGAGGTCTTTCCAGCTCATATGGAAACTAAATAGTTTATCATTCCTTATAGCACAATAGTATTCCATCACCATCATATGCCATAATTTATTCAGTTTGGCATGTTTTTAAAGTTACTTATGCATTATCATTATTTTTATTACATTAGTGCAATCCAACCATGAGCAGTACACTATCCCTCCAATTACTCACCTTTATTGTTATTCTTTTTTTGCATTTCAGCTTTGCTTGGAGTTGTATATGTGTGACATAGTTAAAAATGATTAAAATGTATAAAGCTCCTCCCATTTTTCACACATGACTAGCCACTTGACTTATACAACTATATCTCAGAGCCTTCATTATTCATCTATCAAACATTTAAGCATTTGGTAAACCCTGAGTGAACTTTGTTTTTTAAATTTGGATTTTTTAATTTTTAATAACAAGTTTCCACATAATTTTCCCAAAGTTATATGATCTATATTGCCTTCTTTTCCTTCTCTCTCCCTACCCAGAGCTGACAAGCAATTCAGTCTGGATTATACATGTATTATCATGGAAAACACTTCCATATTACTCATTTTTATAAGTGAATAATCTTCTAAAACCAAAACCCCAAAACATATACCCCCCCAAAAGTGATAAATCATATTTTCATCTGCATTATTGAGTGAACTTTTGTGACGGCAGAGAAACTTGCCTTCAAAGGACAAAAACAGAATAATCTTGCCTCATAACTCTTGCAGTTTATATTGAACTCTGTTTAGCAGTGTATGGAAATGTCATATCTTTTTTCAAATACCTATATTACCCTTTTTGTAGTTTGTTTTATGAATTTTGTTTTGTGAAGTTTGTAGATGTTAGAACCAAGGAGGCGAGTCTTAAATAATCAAAATGTATGCTTGATCTCATTGATTTGGGAATTCTCTTTAATGATCAATGAACAAACAAATTATTAGATGCCAACAATGTATTAAGTGCTGGGAATACAAAAACAAATGAAACAGGACCTTGACAAAAAGGATCATCTATCCTGCAAAGGAATACAATATGGAATAAATATATGTAATCCTTATATAAAATAAAAGTAATTTTGGATCAGGAAGACACTAGGAGCTGGGGGATCAAAAATGGTTTCATGCAGAACATGGTGGTTGAGTAAAGAATTGAGGAAGTACATTCCAGGTATAAGGACTGCCAGTACAAAGGCACAGATAATAAGACCAGTTTGATTGGACCATAGAGTACAAAAAGGGAACTAATGTGTGCAAAGGAGAGTGATCCTTTCACCTCAGTTGGTGTAATTATGGGAAAAGGAGCAGATAAGAGGAAAAAGAAGGTACCCCACTGACCCTTTATGATGGTGAAGACTTTTCTCTGATAATAAGAAACATGGTTAGCAAAGCAAGCAAATTAATCATACACCCATGGAAACTTTAAGCTAAGCCCTAGAAAGAAGTCAAGTCAGAGGAGTTGTGGAATAAGATCTGGGGGATTCCCTTCCCTGCCTCCCCCCCCCCAATATAACTTTAAAGGGGAGCTTCTTCTCCAGTTGGATACACTCCATCCAACTGGAAATAGACATACTCCAGACAAACATGGAAACAGAATTGCCCATGGGAGGAAGCAACTTTGAGAAATGGGACTCCTGGCAGCCAACTCTGCACCCAAAGGAGTTGTATGAGGACTCTGAGAAGACAGACAGGTATTAGACCTTGCAGTTACAGGAGTTATGGGTTGCCTTTGCCACATATTTCCTTCACATGTGCCCCACTCTTCTCATGGACACAATGTGTTTAGTTATGGGGAAGTGCATCCCAAATTTATGATGTTTATTATAAAGATAATTCTTTTACCAATTACACATAACAAATTTCCACATAGGTTTTCCGAAGTTATATGATCCAAATTGTCTCCCTCCCTCACTTCCCTCCCTCCAGAGCTGGTAAGCAATTTGATCTGCATCCGAGGTTTATGGAGAGGAGTGCTTTATAACTACTGGTCTTGTTATGCCTTTTTTAAAAAAAATCTTACCTTATGTCTTAGAATCAATACTGTGTTTTACTTCCAAGGCAGAACAACAGTAAGGGCCACAGTTAGAAAAGTGTCTGACGTCAAATTTGAACTCAGAACTTCCTGTTTCTAGGCCTGACTCTCAATCCACTGAACCACCTAGTTGCCCCCTCCTTCTTAGTGAATGTCTTTGCTAACATCCAGTTAAATCTGCAGGCTGATTGTGGATGGGAAGCACCCTAATGGAAGCGTATGAGCTGTAGGAGTATCCACCTTCAGAATTACCCTTATAGCCTGATAGAGCATTCATCCTTTGCCGGACCCAGTTTATGTGGGTTGGTTAGAAGAACAGCCCAGACAAAGTATTAAATGTAAGTTTGTAAAATGTTTTCATTACAACACAGAAGACCATTATTTTATCCTACAGTCAATAAATAAAGAGCCCCTGGAATTGATTCAATGGGGAAGTAACATAGACCTATACTTTAGAAATATGTCTGGCAGCTTGGGAGTAAGAAGGTGAAATTGGAGGAGAGATTTGAGGGCATATGGGGGGGGGGTGTTTCAGTTTCCAGGTGAGAGGGAATTATAACTCAACGTATTGGCAATGTCAGTGGAGAAGAGGACAGATTTGAGCGCTATTGTAGAGTTAGAAACAAGATTTGGCAATTTGATTGAATATAGTTTGAGAGTGAGGGGTCAAGAACCTGAGTGATGGGAAGCAGAGTGGTGGCCTCCTGTGCAACTCACTGCAGAAATCAAAGGGAGCTGCTCTCTTATTGGCCAGTGCTTCAGAGCCTGGAGCTTTCTAAGCGATGTTTGCCAAAAGGTGAGCTGGGGACATCAGGGTGTCAGTATGCCACATCTGTGCACCTATTTATGAGTATCTGGGTCATGATTGGTGTCATGAGCAGTGACAGAAACCATTTATTAATTGAAACTTGTAAACCCAATTTACTTTATACTTCCAGCAATTTGGGAAACTAAAAATTCGGTTCTTCTCAGTTTTTCCAAACTGACACTGAAACCTACTTGATAAAATTTCCTTTGGAATAAATCGTATCCTTTATTATGTTTAGTTGTGTATTTCTTTCCTTTATAGTCTCGGACACCGAGAGACTACTACTACTAGTACTAAGAACTGCAGCCTTATGATGCCATATATCCATGTACCCCATTATCCTATTTTCCTAGCTTTTAATTATAATTACTATTATCATTTAGTTACAATTACCATAATATTATAAAAGTGGCCACCAACATTCCTGACTAGTTTCTTGGTGCCATTACCCCTCTAGCCTGTGTTCCCATCACCCAATCTACACTGTAGGACAGCCCTATTTTTTCCTCCCCTCTTCCTTTCCCTACCCCCTACACATAAAAGTAAAACATAAATGCATTAAAATAAAGAAGAATAAAAGAAAAGAAGAAAGGAAATATAAAAAGTGACAGCTGGTACTATGAAAAAGAAAAACAAACAACATGGGTAATTATACCTCATTTTCAATTTCCCTTTCTTGTTCCAAGTCTAGTTCTTAACCTCCAAAGGAGAATCTTGCCTACATTGGATTCTTGGTCTACTTTTATTACAGTCCCTGGCACATAATAGGTGCTAGTGCTATATAAATGCTTATTCCCTTCCCCTATTTCTAGCTGACAGGTTTAGTTTGGCAAGATCATTAAGCATTTGTCCTTCTAGAATCCATTTCCTTTACTGGGATGGAAGGGCACCCTTTTCAACCCCCAAATGAGTGTTCCTGGATTTTAGCTCATAAGAAGTTTAGATGTTTCCATTTTAGAATTCCCAATTTGAGGTCTGAAGAAATCTTGCTCTTGCCCCTTGGCTGGAAAAAAAAAATCATTCTGTCTGGTTATGAATTATAACCCCTGGTCTTCACTACCATGGAGACACCATCGGGTCCCTAGAATTTTGCTTCCTTTGGATGTATCCAATTAATCATATCTATCTCCTTATCCTTGAGCATGCAAATACAGCATAACTATGTTAGGACTTGATGAAACATTGTAGACCATTAAGAACTAAAATGACTGGCCCAGTTACAGAAACTACTAATTGACTGACCTGGAAGTAGATCCAAAACCTTGACTTCAAATTTATAATTAAAAAAAGTTTGTGAAGCCACTTCAAAGGTATAATGCCCAATGGACATCTTATCCTTCTCTCTGCAAAAAAACACATAAGGCATAATTCTCCCACCTTAGTCTGCAGTAATGGTTCATAGTTTAACTCAGTTCCTGTAGAGCTTGGTCCTAAATTCTAGTTCTAAACTATAAAGGGTCCAAGTCCTGGCATTCTGGCTTTTCCAGGTTTTCCTACTACACCATCCCACCCATAGCCTTGGTTTTAAGGTTTCGGTCCATGATTTGAATTTCCAGGTGCATAGGAGGAATCACTCCTGGCACCTGAATATGAGGACAAAACGCAGAACAAAGACCTCAGCCCATTTCTAAGAACAAGAATAAAAGAAAGGGAGGGAAAAGGTATGGAATTTATGCTGTGGTTGAACCCTCTGAAAGCAGTAGGAAAGAGCTATCAAGAAAGGCAGATTATCCCAATTTGGCCATTTTTAAAGCACAGTATCTGGCTATGAAGTCAAAGGAGAGATCTCCTATCCTTGTAGCAGATGAATTCCGGGAATCATGGTACCTCCATGTTAAGTGATCTGGGTGTCCGCAGCAGGTCAAGCCCCCCTTGCATGCACATTTTCCCATTTGAAAGTTGCTGTCCCTAGCAAATAGACAAGGTTGCATTTTCAACACATTCCTTGTCCCATATTCAGAGTGGTTCTCTCTGATCAATGTCCTTTGACATGCTTCCCCAATATGGCACAGAAAATTTCCAAATGGCTGATACTACAGGATCCTATACAATCCCCCAAGTACAGATAAAGACCATCATTTTCCCTGTAGAGGGGAATGGAGCATGCCCAGATTGCCCAACATAGAGTCATCCTGCTGCTTCTACCACCTGGGTAAAAAGGACCTTCTTTGATGGACATAGAACAGGAGTATGTTTAGTCAGACTGGAACAATCTCAAGATTTCCTTCTGCTTGGTCTTTCCTGCTGTATCCAGAGCTGGAAGATCATAACTCAGGGGCCATAAACTGATCTGGGAGGTAGAAGACCTTCTCCCCATTATTTTATCTTGGCTTTAAGAAATGGGTCTATTTTTTGTTTTGTTTTGTTACTGTTCTGTTGGGTTTGCTCTTCATTTCAGGTGTCAGTGCCTATACTCACTGGACTAGGAGTTCAAATCATGGAGATCTTGGAGCGAGGATTCCAGGTGGAATGTTACAGCTAGCCTTGAGATTATTGTAAAAGCACACTCATAACCCAAACCCCCAAATTAAACCATAAATATATTGATATGAAAGATGCAAGTCTATAATTTTTTTATACTGTACTATATGTCTAAGGCAACTCACCCAAATTAGTCTCAAAATAGAATAGTTGCCAATTCTACACTTTTAGTGATAGAGTGCTGCTGGGTGTTTTGTGAGGTGACTCAAATCATTAAAGATCTTGGGAGTTTTATTTCTTTTCTAGCTTGAAAAGAAAAAATTCTGGGTTCTAGGCTTGGACAGTTTTCTACTTTAATGTTTTTAAATCTCTCAGGAAAAGGGAAGAAGGGTGAAATGAATGAAGGGAGCAGCTGAAAAGGCAATTTTAAATCCCCTAGTACATGGTGCTGCTCAGTCATGGATACTGACAGGAACTGTTGGAATGATGAGTCATAGTCTTCTGTTTTGTCTTGTGTAGGTAGCATAGTCAGGTATTTCTCTGCTATTTAAGTTTTTTTTGCTGGTCATTTGTATTTCCTAAGCAATAGGTTACTAGACAAAAATAATTGTGTCCCAAGTTGTTGTTTGATTGGTCTTGGAGGGGAAAGAAATTCTTGGATAATTTATTATATCCAGTTTAACTGATCATCCCATTAGCTTGGCAGCCAGTAGATTATCTAGGGGCTGAAAGCATTTCCCTGATGAGAAAGCAAGTCATATAGAACTAATACCTTTGCCCTAAACTAAAAACTCCAAGAACTAATCACATCGCAAATACAGGACAACCAAATCACTAACATTAAAAATGAAAAGGGTGAATATACCAATGAATATAAAATTAAAAATTATTTTGCTCAATTATAACAAATTTAATGAAGAGAAATAGAATACATACAGCAAAGAAGCTGCCTAGATTATCAGAGCAAGAAATAAAATACCTGAATAAATCTATTTTAGAAAAAGAAATTGAAGAGCCAGAAATGAACTTCTAAGAAAAAAATTCAGCACCAGATGCATTTAAAGAAAATTCTACCAAACATTTAAGGATCAAGTAATTCTAATATTAAACAAATTATTTGAAATAACAAGAACTTTACCAAACTGCATTTTTGAAACAAATATGCTACTGATATCTAAATCAGGAAAAACATACAGAGAAAGAAAAGTATAGACCAATCTCTAATGAATATAGATTCAAAACTCCTAAGCAAAATACTAGCTAGGAGATCACAATCATATGCCACAAAGATAATTCATTATGACCAAATAGGATTTATACCAGAATTCAGGGATGGTTTAATAAAAGGAAAGTTATCAATATAATTGATAATATCAATAACAAAACTAATAAAGTTTATATTACAGTGGAGCCAAGATAGCAGTATAATATCAGGAGTCTTCTGAATCTCCTTCCAACAAATAATTACAAAGCATCTCTAAAGGACAGAAGTAAAAGGGGCTCTCCCACTGAATGTAACCTTAAACATAGATAGTGTTTGGGGATTTCCATGCTATAAGGAGGTGAAACTACACTTATCAAAGCATAAGTTGATCAGCTCTCCCCCACATCACCTACCAGAAACAGAGTAAAAACCTGGGCAATCTCTAAATTCTTGGGGGCTGAGGGCACCACAGATTTACCCCTGGGGGCAGTGCAAAGCTTTGGTAGGGAGACTTGGGATTCTGAAGAGTGTGGATCCTGGGCAGCAGAATGTGGAGATCAGGCAGAAACAAGGTTGGCCACATCAGTGGCAACAGGGACTGGAAAAATAGTCTCAGAGCAAAATGCTTTAAAGCACACTACACAAAGAACTGCCTGCCCTCCTCACTCAGTTTCTGACTAGGAAGGAAAGATACTAACAAGGCAAAACCCTGTGAGACAAGTGAAGAAAGCAATGCCCACCAACGTGCAGGAACCCCAATATACTAAGTAGCAAAAGGAATAAGCAGCAGCAAAAAATGCTTTTGACCCTAGATAATTTCTATGGAGAAAAAGAGCAAAATACAGAAACAATGGAGAGTGACAAACAAGCAAACATATTCAAACTTTCCAAAAAAGTATTATCTGTAATGGAGAGAAGCTAGAAGCCTTCCCAAATAAGATCAGGAGAGAAATAAGGTTGTCCATTATCATCAATATTATTTAATATAGTATTAGAAATGCTAGCAATAGCAATAAGAGAAGAAAAAGAAATGGAAAGAATCAGAATGGGCAAAGAGGCAATAAAACCACCTCTTTTGATAACATGATGATTATATATGGAAAATCCTAGAAATTAAAGTAAAAAGTTAGTTGGAGCCAATAGCAAAGTAGCAGAATATAAAATTCACATAAATTATCAGCATTTTTATATATTACTAACAAAGTTCTGCAAGAAGAGATAGAGATACCACATTTAAAATAATCACAGATAGAATACCTTGGAGTATACCTGCCCAACAAACCTAAGAACTACATGAACACAATTACAAAACGTTTTACCCGAAGTCATATCTAAATAATTAGAGAAGTGTTAATTGCTCATGGATGGGTACCGCTAACTAAAATGACAGTCCTATCTAATCTATTCAATGCCATCCCAATTACCAAAAAACATTGAGTTAGAAAATATAACAAAATTCATTTGGAATAAGAGATCAAGAATATCAAAGGAATTTTTTTTAAATGTAGAAGTCTAAGAGTACCAGATTACAAATTGTATTATAAAGCATTTGTATTATAAAGCATTAATGATCAAAACTGATACTGGCTAAGTAGAAGAAAGGTAGATCAGCAGAATAGAACAGATATAATAGCAGCAAAAGACTATAGTAATCTTGTGTTTAATAAATCATAGATCCAAGTATTGGGGATAAGAAATCACTGGCAAAAATTGCTGAGATAATTGGGAAATAGTTTGGCAGAATCTAGGTACAGACCATTCACTGAATTAGAACAGAGAACATACTTCCTATCAGATTTATAGACAGGAGGGGAATTTGAGATTTCAAATTTAACATGATTTTGAGTACATTAAGTTGAATTTTTTTTAAACCCTTAACTTCTATCTTAGAATCCATACTATGTATTAATTGCAAGGCAGAAGAGTGATAAGGGCTAGGAAATGGGAGGTAAGTGACTTGCCTGAAGCCGGATTTGAAAATAGGACCTCCCATCTCTAGGCCTAGCTCTCAATTCACTGAGCTACCCAGCTGCCCCCAAGTTGAAAAAGTTAAAAATAAATGCTGCCAAAATTAGGAGAGCAGAAAATTAAGGGAAAATTTTTATAGATAGGCTTTCAGATAGAAGGCTTATATCTAAAATAGATTTGTCAAATTCATAATAAAAGTCACTGTCCAATTGAGAAATGGACAAGAGATAAACAATTTTTGGAAGAAAAAGTGATATAGGTATGTGAAAAAAATTGCTCTAAATCATTTCTGATTAAAGAAAGCCAAAACATTTGGGATCTCACACTCCTCAGACTGGCTAAAATGACAAAAGGGCAAAGTGACAAATGTTGGAGGGGATGTGGAAAAACAGGGACTTTAATGTACCATTGATGGAGCTGCAAATAGATACTTTTTTGGAGAGCAACTTGGAATTACACTCAGAGTTATAAAACTGAGTATATCCTTAGACTCAGTCCTGTGTGTTTCCTAAGAAGATACATGAAAGAAGAAAAGAGCCCACCTGTTCTAAAATACCTATACTGTGATAGAAAAGTACTGAAAATGGAGAAGCTGCCCATCAATTGGGGAATGGCTGAATAAACTGTAATGATTGTGATAGAATACCATAAGAAATGAACAGACCAATTTTAAAAACCTTGGAAAGAATTACAGAAGTAGTGAAATGAGTAGAACCAGAGCATTATATACAGCCACAGAATTAATCCTGGGAGAATAAACTGAATGATACCTCCAGAAAGTGAACAAAAGAGTAAAATATGAAATTTATGTATACATATTGGCTGCCTTGATCATATCTTGTGATGTAGGGAGGGGCTGGGTTTTAGAGGATGGGATTTAGTGTGTAAATAGGAAAAAAAGTTAAGCTAAACATATAGGAGATAGGATACCAATGAGATCACATCTTTTATATATGGAAATGTTTCATTTGGTTTTGTAAAATTTGGAATAAAAACCAAACAAACCCCCAAATATAGGACATTTCCCACCAAGAGCCTTTAGATTTTCTCCATCTTACTGCTGCTCCTTCCTCCTTGAGAACTCAAAGAAGAGTTTATAGCTAGTGGGACAAAAATAACATTGTTTGCCAGGTCTTGTGCTAAGCACTTTAAATATTCCCTCAAGAGGTAGGTCTAGGACAGGTCACTTAACTCCTCCTATTTGCCTCAGTTTTTCCCTGAGGTAAATAGGAGTTAAGTGACCTTTCCAGGATCACACAGCTATTGAGTATGAGGCCTTAATTGAGTTCTTCCAGACTCTGAACTCTATCCTCTGGGCTGCCTAGTTACCCCCAAATCTAAGATTTCTTCTTTTTCACTTAGATAATCCACAAAAATTGAAATGATTTTCAATGCAACTTTATTTTCACAATCCAAAAATTACAGAGTACACTTATTAACTATATACTAGGCAAGACTACTTGCCAGAAGTCTGGGAAGTGACAGTCTGACTCCGTATCACAATTCAAGAGTTCTTAGGGGTTACCACATCTTTCTTTGGTAAGTCAGAAGGGCAAAGTGGTCCTACAACCCATCCAGAAGGAACATTACTTTCTAAGAAACATAGCAGCTGTTCTATACTTCCCTGGGCTTGGGTCAGCTTAAACTGGCTTTGGGCCAGTTGATACCTCTCTAGATCTTCAAATCTGTTACTCATGGAAAAGGTTGTATGAAGCTCCCGCATGTCACAATAGGCCTGTTGGAGCCTGTCTTGTAAGCTGCTTGGGAGACCCTGGATTTTAGGCATGAGGTCCATGAAGGCTGACTGTAATTTCATGGTAATGTTACGGGACATGACCAGAGTTCGGGATTCAAGGAGCTGTAAGACAAAGGGAGGACAGAAAGTGTATAATAAATGTAGTTGCTCATTCTAGCACAATTAGATTTCTTAAAGACTCATACAAATGCCTTTATCCTTCCTTCATCACCTCTTTAATTACTTTTATGTAGATTTAGTAGTAGATATATATACATAGATATCTAGTAGGCAATCAAAGTTACATTTTTTAAAAATTCTGGATTAGATGTTGAAAGACCATTTAAATTCCTGATCTCTTACTTTGTATAGGACTGTGGGCAAAATACTTTGTACCTCAATCCTCATCTGAAAAAATTCGATGAATTCTAAAGTTTTTGCTAACTGCAAAAAACTTTAGGTTGACGTGCCTATTAAGAAAACCACCATTCTTCGAGTCACTCAGTTTAAAAGCCATTTTTGGATTGGGGCAAAAAAGTACACTAAAAAGGAAAAATCAGTTGCCAGGGTGGACTGAAAGGATCTCTATTTTCCTTGCTTGAATACCTTGTCAACTAAATTATTTAGACAGCTCCCTAACCAATTTTCTTACTCCAGTCTTTACAACAAGGCTAGATTGCCTTAATGTATTATTCTGATCCAGAGCTGGAACTAGCTGATGTGATGATTGCTGCACCCCAGATGTTGACAGCCTGCCTTCTCTTAGTACCTATTTTCTGTCTCCCTCATTTGCTTTGGGCTGAGGGTCCTGTGGGGATCAGTTAGATCCTTGGCTTGGGATATTTTCTTCTTCTTTCCATCAGTCACCTAGCCTGGGGAACAATCCAATCCTGCTTGTGTAAAATCAGTAAAGATGACACATCTGGGCTACCTCTTCATAACCTATAGTGAACTCCACTCTAAGCCTCACCCATCTCTATCTTCCTCTGTTCCTTCTGAGGGTCTTTTTGTAGTTTCACAGGAAGCTCACAGAACTTGGGAGTCACAAGACCCAAATTTAAGTTCTAGCTTACTTCTTGTTAGGAGGACCTCAAGTTTTAACTTTCCAAGCTATCTTCCTTTGCTAGATGAAAAGGATGCCTCCAAGGTTCGTTTCAACTCAAGATCTCTGATCTTTTGGTTCCAGGTCTGTCTTATATTCCTTCAGCATGTTCTAGTATTTATGGAAATCTAGCTTTCTCCTGAAAGTACCTTAATACCTTCTTCAAGGCTGACTGTACTTCCTTTCACACACCTTATACAGGGTCAGGAAGAATTGGAATACTACTTTTTTGCTCTTTTTCTGCTATACTACTGCAACTCAGCAAGTAGTGTCTTCTGAAATTCTCTCCTTCCTGTCTAGGTACTTGTTTGCCATCTTGTGACCTCTAGCTAATCTTCCCCCAAACCCAAGTAAGACCATTGTCTGCCTTATTCCAATCTTTGCCTCCTTCACTACTGCCTTGTAAATTCCAGACTCATGACCACTGTCACCAGAGTAAGGTTGATTTTATACTTTCTTTTGCATGTTAATGAGTGGTCAGTCACTTAGATATAGCTTCTTAAACCAGAGGATAGCATATGGGGAAAAAAACCTGAAACTGATAAGTTCTTAAGAGCCTTAATAGTCTTATTCCCAACCTGACATTCTCCCTGGTTTCCCACACGATTTCCCCCCCCCCCCCCCAAATAATGCAAGATAATCTTCCTCCAGAGGCACACTTAAAAAGCTAGCTTTCGGACCCATAAAAGAAAAATATAGCTCTCACCTAATTAGAGTTATAATCTAGTTGCCTGGATCCTGAAAAACCTCAGTACATTTCAAGCTACTATGCTGATTCCCTTTTCCTCTCCCTTCTTAATTTACCTTATTTTAGGGGTAGCAGACATCCCTGTCATCTATAAAATCTTTCCCGATTAATCCCAAGGCTCTTATTTTTTGCCATTTTATTTTCTCCTACTAAATACCTATGACAGCAACAGAAGCTATGCGTATCTATCCTCAAAGCATATCATGACTATGCCTTTACCCATCAGACTTCCCCAAAGCAGCTAAAGCAATCTTCCTGGAGCATAAAGCTGTTGTATCCATACTTGAGAACTTTCCATGAGCTCTTGTTGCCTTTGGGATGAATTTTTTATAATTTCTGTTTGCCTTTCTAGGCTTATTTTACTTTTCCCTTCCTTCTTTACACCTTTTATTCCAGCCAAGCTGCCTACTTGCTGTTTTCAAATTTGGAATTCTTGCTTTCAAACAAGGCAAACTATTTACGTGCTCTTATCTTTCACGATAGTCCCTGCTTTTCTTCAAGGATTTTAGTTCATGTATTATTTTCCTATGGTAAACCTTTTCTGATCCTCCAGTTTTAGTTCTTTCCATTCTTCAATATTTTCATGGTAAAGTCTTCCTATTTGAAGACTCCCTGAATCTAGAGGCCACTTGGCATTTGTAATACCTAGAAGCATAAGACAAGTACCTGTGAATCATCCGCATTTTCTGACTGGTTCCTACTCCACTTGATCCATAGTTCAAATAGTGCCTTTTGGCTGATCTGGCGATTCTCAGACCCTTGCTTGCTTTGATAAGTCTGGTGGAACAAAACATTTGGAAAGCTCGAAGACACAGTTCTGCTTTATAAACATTAATCCTTAGTATTGATACTGGATTTATCAAAAAGTCAGAAATTTATGATCCCTTCCTTGTAGATGGAGGCTAATTTTTTATGTGCCATAAAAAGATAATTGCTATAATGGAAAACAGGTATTGGGAAAACCAGCTTAGGTAAGTGGAATCTAGTTTGCTTCTACCATCTTAACATCCCACTCCCCATGCACACCTCTACTTCTGTTTTACCTTGCTATTTCTATCAAGATAAATGCATGGGCAATGGGGCTTAATGGATAAGGGGTTAGTTTATACAATCTTGGTAGCATCAAGATAAGTGGTTCTCAACCTAATGCCGTGACCCCGAAATACAGTTCCTCATGTTGCGGGGACCCCAAACCAAAAAATTATTTTGGTGGCTACTTCAAAACTGTAATTTTGCTACAGTTATGATTTGGAATGGAAATACCTGATATGTATCATGTATTCTCATCGCTACAAACAGAGGTTGAGAAATGCTGATCTAGAGGCAGTCTCTAAAATAGGGGTTAAGCTCTGACATGAGCAAGTGTTTCTAATATAAGTTCTGGGCATCATATTGAATAATCAGAATGTTGAAAGGCTTTAAATACATGCCAGATGAACAGAGAAGGGAGGATTTTAAGGCAGAGTGATAAGATAGCTATTTTCAAGTACTAAAATAAGTTAATGTGGACAAGAAGTTAGATTTTTAAAAATCTGTTGCTCTTAGTAGGAAGTATGAAGGGTGTGTGTATGAGAAGGTAGAAGCTTTATCCAAAAGCAGGTTTAGGTTCTACATAAGGGAATCATGTGTTGGAAGTAGGGGGAACCTTACCCATATTTAAAATGCCCTCATAATTGGCAGTCTTGGGAAATAATGGATTATTCTTTATTAGATCATTAAACAGAAGTTGGGTGACTGCTTGTCAAATGATTCCTATACAAGGAGGGACTTTTTATGCTAGATGGCTTCTGAGGTTCCATCCAACTTAAATTCTGTAAAAAAAAGCTATTAGGAACTAGAAATAGAATATCCTACCAATTCAATTGTTTCATAGAGCTGGTACAAGAGTTCTCTGATGTCATACTTGGCACCTCTGATAATTTCCAAAGCATTCTTATATGCTTGAGGCTGGAGGTGGACTGGCAGACAACCTAGTGTTGTGAAAAAGCTGTCATCTCTTGAATAGTCTTCTCCAAAACATTCATCTTCCTCTGAAGACTCTTGGACACCAACTATATTGAATTATTTTTTAAAAAGCATGAATAATTGTACTAGAATGATATACCAAATCAATAAACACTTAAACACCTACCGTATGCCAGGCACTATTCTAAGTATTAGGGATACAAAAGGTAGCAAGACAGTCTCCCCCTCACCCCCAAAGGATCTTATAATCTAGTGGGAGAGACAACATGTCAGACATACAAAGCAAGCTACATACAAGATGTAATTAATGGAGGGAAGGGACTAGAGTTAAGAGGTATTAAGGGCCCACAATGAGTACACTTTAGAGATTTTGACAATCCATAGGATATTTCATTTACTTTTATTTTGAGGAAAGCTAAAACTATGCTACAACACAAAATTCATAAGGATATCCAATTTTCCTCAAACTAAGGCATCAGGTTCTAGAATCAAAACAGCATCATATTCTTACTCACAGCTGAATATGTAATAGCTTTAAGACTGTCTTGTTCTTAAAGGCAAAAGTGACTTATCAAGTGATGAGCAGCATCAAAACAAGCTAGATTACCAAGTCATAGGTTATAGCATGAAGCAGTCTAAGAATTAGCCAGACTATTTTATACTCAAATGAAGGACTAAGAATAAAAGAATTATATCTAGCTTTATAGTCACTGACCTAAATTTTGTGATATTGGAAGACATTTGTCCAAGGATACTTTTAGTTCTTCTAGTATTTTTTTCTCCTCTTGGATTTCAGACAAAATTCTTTCTTCCTCAGACATGGGTTTCTCTTCCTCAGACATAGTTTTCTCTTCCTCAGACATAGTTTTCTCTTCCTCAGACACAGGTTTTGGGGTGGCATCATCAACTTCTGTTCTGGTATCAGCAGTTTCTGTGTTGGCATCTTCTTTGTCCAAGTCATTACTAGTGGTATTCATTACTAACTCAGTTTCTTTTGATGGTAGAGTTTGGTCAACTACAATAATTATAGATGAATGTGGTGTCTAGAAAGAAACAAATGTATAATTCCTTTGCTCTTGGCATGTTAGTTTGGTACTATCCCACTTTTTAGCTTCACATCCAATATATAATATACAAACTGTTTCAAATAAACTAGATTTTGGGAATCTGCTAGATTACATGCTCCATTAGTCTCAACTTTGATTCTTGTGACCATTTCAGTATGGAGAAATCTAACCTGTCCTAAAGGTTAAAAAGGCCTTCCTAGAATTTATAGGAATTGAAAAATATTGACAAGATCTATCTGAATGGGGGCCAGGAAATGTCCCATCTGTATGTAGTAGTTAGTATGTTAACTTATTTTTTAGGCTTCAATTAGACAAGATAGATGAGAAAAGCATCTAGTTTATCTTTAAAATAAAATGATTTTAAAAGTGTTTAGAAGGACTATATCTATTGGAAAATCCATGAAGCCATAATGGACTGTGTTCAACACACCTAGGCTATTTCTTATAAATAACTCAATGGCAAGCTGATAGGATGTTATAAAGTAGGACGTATGAGACATCAGACCCAAGATTTGATCATTTTCATAGTAGAATGAGGATCTGAGGGGCAGAGTCAAGATGGTGGCGTAAAGGCAGCAAAAGTTTAGACCTCCGAAAATCCTTCCTTACCAATTACAAACTAAATGCTCCTAGGGTACTGAAAATCAAGCCAAAAACAAGACAGCCAAGGAACCTTCCTGCTGGACTCAATTCAAAAGATATGCCCCCCCCCCCCAAGCCAGAATTCAAGAACACTTGGGTTTAAGGGGAAAGAAGGAAGGTCCCAGAACCCTTCCCCCATATAGAGTGCTAAGCCTCCAGTGGCAGCTGGAAACTTTGGGCAGGCAAAGTTGCAGGTCTGGAGGGAATACCTTGTGGGCAGGGCTATGCCAGGCTCAGGGCATCAAACACAGGTGGTGGGGAAGGAGGTGGACAGGGAGCATAGAGTGGGCAGCCTGGTTACAGCAGTGGAGACCCTCCATATTGTTCCAGCCTTCCAGGAGGTTTTGGCCTCAGGGCATATCCAGCCCAACCCAGCTGAACTTAATCCCATCAAAAGTCTTCAGAGGTCAGGGAAGCTGAAGCTCCAACACTGCCCCAAGCTCCCTGAGACTGCACTGAGAAATCTCCTGACAAAGCTCCAAGAGGGGAGACTGACAGAAAACCCGAAAACAAAAAAAAAAAGAGGAGCAAGAGCACAGACAACTGCAGGAAGTAAAGAAGGGATAAATATGAACAAGGAGAAAAAGAAAAAAGAAATTACAATCAACAGCTTCTATACAGGCAATGAACAAAGAGCAAACAGAACAGAGAAGGATGAAGGAACATCAAGCAAAAACACAGAAAATCCAGCAAATTGGATACAGGCTTTGGAAGAACTCAAAATACAATTCAAAATAATTGAGAGGCTGAAGACATTTGGGAAAAGAACTTACAAACTAAGATAAGTCATCTGGAAACAGAAAATTGTGTTTTGAAAGCCAAAATCAACCAGCTTGAAAATGAGACAAAGGAGATGAAAGAAGACCTCCAAAGAAAATCAGACCAGAAGAAGGATGACTAAAAAGCCAGGGATGAAATTCAGTCTTAAACCAGAATACAACAATTAGAAGCAAATTACTTCACAAGGTAGCAAAAAACAAAATCAAAAGAATGAAAAAATTGAGGAAAATATGAAGCACCTCATTCATAAAACAGAAGATTTAGAAAATTGTTCCATGGGATACAACTTAAGAATCATTGGTCTACTGGAAGATCATGACAAAAGAAAAAGCCTGGACATCATACTACAGGAAATTATCCAAGAAAACTGCCCCGATATTCTAGAACAAGAGGAAAAAGTGGAGATTGACAGAATCCACAGATCACCTCCTGTACTTAATCCCCAACTGACAACCCCCAGGAATGTTATAGCCAAATTCAAGAACTATCAGACCAAGGAAAAATTACTACAAGCTCTAAGAATAAGTCAGATACCATGGAACCAGAGTGAGGATAACACAGGATCTGTCTGCATCTACGCTGAAGGACTGAAAGGCATGGAATATGATATTCTGGAAAGCAAGGGAACTAGATCTACAACCAAGAATCAATTACCCAGCAAAACTGACTATATTCTTACAGGGGAAAGTATGATCATTTAACAAAATAGAATTCCAAGCATTTGTAAAGAAAAGACCAGACCTGAACAGAAAATTTGATGCCCAAGCACAGAACTCAAAAGAATCATCAAAAGGTAATTTAAAAAAAGGGAAAAAAGAACAACAAGACAAAACATAGGATCTGATTTAAACTGTTAGTAAAAATTACCTCCTTTGGCACCTGTGATGTGCTCATTTTCTCTTGATTGATAGGCTCATTTGCAGCTGAAAGCAAAAGCGTTATTAATTAAAAACAAGAAGGTTTGGGGGGCAGCTGGATGGCTCAGTGGATTGAGAGCCAGGCCTAGAGACAGGAGGTCCTGGGTTCACATTTGGCCTCAGACATGTCCTAGTTGTGTGACCCTGGGCAAGTCACTTGACCCCCATTGCCAAGCCCTTACCACTCTTCTGTCTTGGAACCAATACACAGAATTGAATCGAAGACAGAAGGGTTTATAAAAAAAAAAAAAGATTTTGTTGGGCAAAGCCTCCAATAAGGAGGCAGTGAGAAGCCTTTGGGCCAAGAGCAATTAAGTTATCACCTCTAATTTCTCCTTTTGTCTTTAAAAAAAAGAAATTCAAGAGTTTGTTTTACAAGAAGTGATTATACTGAATTCAAAAGTTGATATTGAGTTGTTTCATAATTCTAGCCTGTTTAGGTGGTTTATAGCAATAATTCCATTCTCAATTTCAGCATATTGCTATTCTTTAATGCATCTGTTCTTTACTTTTGGGGCCAGCCAGGCGGCAAAGTAGATAGAGCACTGGCCTTGGAATCAGGAAGACATTTTCCCCCCAAGTTCAAATGTGACCTTACACACTCACTAGCTGTGTCACTCTGGGCAAGGCATTCAATTCTATTTGCCTCCGTTCCTCATCTTTAAGAGGAATTGGAGGAGGAAATGGTGAACCATTCTAGTGTCTTTGCCAAGAAAACTCCAAATGGGGGCATGAAGAGTCAGATATGACTGAAGGATCTTTACTGTTTGGAATAAGTAGACTATGTATTATTCTTAGGAAGTATGCTGCTATGATAGAAAAGGACATTGAATTTGGAGTAAGAGGAATAGGGCTCAAATCCTAGCTCTGCTAATGACTAGGACCTTCCCTTCCTCTGGGGCTCACATAATTCATTTATAAATTTGTAAAATAGATGAGATGCTTTCTCAAGGTCTAAAAACTATTATCTCCCATACCAGCCTTAGGTTGAAAGCCAAGCATGATAAAGGGTCTTAAAGCCCTAGCTGAAAAATCTCATGGTAAGATTATATCGTCTACAGATCATGGATACCATCTTGAGAATACTTCACCAAAATTGCAAACAAAAGGAAACGTTATAACTATTATCTAGATCTAGTACTTGGAGATGGTTTCTCCTGTATTCCCAGGCCAGAGAGCTTTATCAACTTAGGTGTGGGAGGACAAGTCAGTTTGAGTTCCAATAACCAAAATAGCTGTTTTGGTCCAACTTTTGAAGAAATCAGAGCTCTCAATTAACTGTGAGTCAAAGCTCCGAGATCCTAGAGTTATCAAGTACAATATTTTAATATTAGTTCATTCTGAGCTAATAAGAGAGACTTTTGCTTGAGTCAGTAGACAAATGTTTCCAAATCCAAACAAGCTTTAACATATTAGAAAGTACCATTTTATCTTGTCCATTTAAAACGTACAAACAGCAAGGATTCTTAATCAAAGCAATGTTTACTTACATTTGGAACTAAGTTCAGCCACGATCTGTTTTGCATCATCAAGTATCATACTAGAGACAGTCTTGTTTAACTTGGATGAGCCCTTTTTGGTTCCCATATACCAGGAATTCTTGCCAAGAGAAGCTTTGACCATGATTTCCTTTGTGCTACCTGGAGACAAGTTATACCTGGACATTTTTTCTTCCAACCTAAGAGAAAAGTATGGCTAAAAGAGACTTTGTATTGGATAGAGGTACTCTAGGGAATTCCCCCTCAGCAGAAGAAACACATGGAGGCATTCAATATAATGGAAAGAACATTCAATTAGGAGTTAGAACACCTGGATTTGACAATGCATTCAGCTAAATTTGGGCAATTGCTTTTTTTTTTTTTAACCTTTACCTTATGTCTTAGATTCAAAATTAAACCCAGGACCTGCTGTCTTTAGGTCTGGCTCTATCCACTGAACTGCCCAACATCCCCCTCAGTAAGCTTCTATAAAGCATGCACACACAACCCCCTCCCCCCCCAAAAAACTCAAACAAAAACAACTCCCCAAAACCCAAACTCTAAACAGAAAATCAAGCAATTCAAAATAATGGGTCAGAGAAACATTTAACTGAAAAGCAATTTGATACAATAAATGTTTTCTGTGTTAGCTATGCAAAGTTTGAGACCAAGTTAACAAGATCTGTTCCTTCAAGGAAAGGATGCTCATTCATCAGAAACATCTAGGTACTACTTACACTAAGGTGACGTCACAGCTAGTTAAAGCTTTAGAGTCACTTCAGTAAACATTTGTTCAATATCTCCTGCATCCAGAGCCCGTGAGGGGCCCCAGGAAGAGGGAGCCTATTTAAATAATAGGAGAACATATTAACAGCTGTTAGTGACTTTAGAGGTCATTTAATCCAAACTTCCTTTTACAGAAGAGACTTGGGCTCAGAGAAGTTAAATCATTTTCCCAAGGCCACAGTCATAATTAAGAAACCGAGGGAATATATATATCAATATATATATATTGATATTAAGAAACTGAGGGAATATATATATCAATATATATGTATATATTGATATTAAGAAACCGAGGGAATATATATATTGATATATTTATAAATATATATATATGTATATATATATATCAACCCTTGCTTTCTGTCTTAGTAAAGACAAGGGCTAGTTAAGCAGGATTAAGTGATTTGCCCAGGGTCACACAGCTAGGAAGTGTCTGAGGTCGGATTTGAACTCAGGTCCTCCCAACTCCAGGCCTGGTGCTCTATCCACTGAGCCATCTAGTTGTCCCTCAAGCTTACTTTTCAATAGAGTAATATATGGTATACAGTATACAAGTGCATTAGCTAGGTATAGAATGCTTTGTGCCATGGGAAGTTGGGGAGGAAGAGAATGGAAGGGGGATGGTGAAGCAGCTAATACTTTATGGCAATGGACTTTCAATTGAGTATAAAGCCTGAAGATTAAAAGGTGAAAGTAGTAAATAAAACCATCTGAAAACCATCTAGCTCCAGCCCTGCTGTTGCTACCCCTGCCCCCTCCCACCCCACATCTTACTATCTTAGGGAATATAATGTGGACATTTTAAGGCATTTCACATAAAATTGACTTAGTGGTAGGATTTTAGACCCAGAAGGGAATAATGGAGAACCAAACTCAATCTAGGCATATGTTGTTTTAAGGGCTGCTTGTGAATGTTCTGCAAGGGAGAAAATGGCAGGAGCACTGTGGAAGTTTGTACTCCAGATATAGCAAGTTGTCACAGAAATAGCCCAAACTTTCCAAGATAAAGGGTAAAATATTTTTTTATGAGGATTATGTGGAGTAAGGGGTTTACAACTATAGGAAAGTTCTAGGGAAGACTCATCTCAATGCCGTTGTATGTATCTAGTTCCAATTAAAAAAATAAGTTCAGGGGAAAGCTGGGTAGCTCAGTATATTGAGAGCCAGGCCTAGAGACGGGAGAAGAGGGGAAGAACACTTCCCACTGAACAAAAAACAAAGCACAAAACTACTCCCCAATTCTCCCCACTTACCTAGTGACGATCCCTAAGAAAGGAATACAGCCACAGAAGCTGCTTTGGCTGGCTCATTGTATATCTATATATACTTTGGTGGTGAGTGGGAGTTGAATCTTTTTCACTGGCAGATGAAGCCAATAAACAATCACCCAATGAATGTCAAGTCCTGTGGCCAATTAAGACTGTGAAGTAGGTGGGAGAATCAGTGCTTTGAAAAGTTCTACTTTAGTTCTTACAACCAGCAATTCTTATTGACAGAGAGCTTCATAGTCTTTTTGACTTTTCAGGATACATATTTTTAAAAAACATGAATTTATCTTGCATAATTCATATAACTTTCTTCACAGGCCTAGCTGAGTTATTTTATTATTGTATAAAGAAATTGGAAATTTAAAAGTAAGATTTCCAAACTATTCTTTTCTTACAAACAGCCCTTGGGAAAATAGGGCTATTTCAATAAAGTATAAGTTAACAAATATGGATTGTAAGCTACAAGTTCATCCTTTTAACCAATCACTTATTAGGTGCAAACTCTGGGGGCAAGGAGAAGAAATGAGGAAGAATAAGCAAGTCAAGAGAGATTGTACTGGAATCAATGATCTTTTCTTTCTTCTTTCCTTTCCTGTTAGGATCTGGTCAATCAAGTGTCCAGCTGCCCTTAGTAAGCTCTGCCTGATCGATGGTCTCCTCTAGCTACTATTACTAACTAAAATGATTTATCCTGTTATTCATGTGGTATGGCAAAAGTTGGTGCTGTGTTAGTATCTCTTGAGTAAATGATGGCAGGAAAGTAATTGAAATAAGAAAAGGAATAGGAAATAAGAAAAGAAAAGGAAATAAAAAAGGAAAAAATAAGGGAAATTATTAGGGTGGTGCTTTGATCTCTGGGTCATATAAACAAACTACTTCAATTGTAGGAGACTGCACACTATGTATATTTATAGGTATTATATATAATTATATATTATATAAGTATATATATATAGTGTATATTTATATATATAATTCTATGCAGAATAAGTATAAGGGGATATTGGGGGGATTACTTGCAGCTGGGAGGGAAATTAAGAGAGGTCTAATTTAGAGGGTGGTTCTGGAACTGAGTGCTACTAGGGACTTTGTGCAAAAATAAGGAGTTAAGAGCATTCCAGGCAGGAGGGACAGCCAGCCAGTAAAAAAGCAGATGGGTGTGCTGTAGGTGAGAAACTCTGATGAGGCTAATCTCTCTGAAATGCTGAGTGCATGAAGATGGTAATGTATAACAAGTCTGGAAAAGTAGATTGGCACCATGTAGTAAAGGGTTTTAATGTCAAAAAAAGAGAGTGGTTCATATTTGATCCTAGATCTCATCGGAAGAAGTCATTAGTTTATTGAGTTGAGAAGTTGCGTGGTTAGACCTGTACTTTAGGAAAATCATTTTGACAGTTGTGTGGAGGATCGATTGGAGAGAGGAGAGACTTGAAGAAGTGTTGAGGTTCTGAACTAAGGTTGTGGAAGTATGACTGGAGAGAAAAAGAGAATCCAACTCATGCAAAGATAGTGTTTCTCTCAGTAGCAGTAATGAAGTTCAGAAGTGTTAGCTTCTGGGGGAAAAGATAATGAGTTCTGTTTTAGGGCATGTTGAGGTGGCTATAGAAAAATCAATTTAAAATATCCATTAAGCAATTGATAATAAGAGGATTGGAGCTCAACAGACATTAACAATAAATAATATATAGATCTGGGAGTTACAGAAAAAATGATCATTAAACCGTTGGGAACTGATGAGGGGCATTGGTCACTAGGCATATAATCCCCATCAATGGATAAGAAGTAAAATTGGAAATTTGTCAAGACTATAAATGTTTATTAAAGTTAGACTCAAATAATAAGGTTTGGCATTTATGTATCACTTTGTGGCTTGTAAATTGCTACACATAGATTATCCTGTGATCATCGCAATAATCATGAAGTTGGACAGGCATTATTATGACTATTTTTACAGCTGTGGGAACAAACCTAGAGGAACAAAGTGACTTACTCAGGGTAGTTGGCTTGTGATGTGAAATAAGCAAGGTTTTCAGCAAGCCAGAGTTGACTAGTATCCAGATTTTATTAGAAGCTAAAACTGAGGGTTTTCATATAATAGTAATATTGACCTGCAAGGAGCTGGACACAATGGAGGAAAAAATATTCCCTTTCTAAAAGCTATCTGAAAAGGTTAAAAATAATACATACATATTGATATATGTGTGTGTATATGTACATATGCATATGTCTCTCTATATGCATATACACTACTACAGTCACTTTGGAACCCAAGGCTTTCCCTGATTATTTCACACCAGGAAGAACTTGTGTGATGCTACCCAAAAGTCTAGTTGGGCATTCAGCTGGAATCAATTTTTGTGGGGGGAGGGGGAGAGAAGGGGTGCCCAGGGAACCTAGCTGAGAAAATGATCCTTCTGAGAGTCATATTGATATAATTGAAAATGAGGGACTCCTGGACTAAGTATAGCAGATTGATTTCAACCTCTCAGATACTGACAAAGATCTTTTATGTCATCTACTCAGAAGTCCCTTCAATCAGGATAGATCACAACTTATCAGGCCTGTCCATCTTGTACCATTTTTGTCTATGTCCTCTCATAAGTTTGTCACAGATTGTCCATCGTTTATACTAGAGACCTTTTTCCACTTTCTGCTGACATTTCAAGGTCATGTCATCAGAGGATACTCTGGTGTTCCATTGGTTTATCTCCCTTTCTTTCACCCTGTGACAAATCCATACCCTTTTTATATCATAAATTCATTTTATTCCCATTCTTTTTCAGAGTCTTTCATTGGTTACATGTGACAATCTGTACAGATAGAATACATCTTTGTCATCTGTGTGATATTCATTTTGAATTATTTGTAGACAGTTGTCATGTCTGAATATCATAAAGCAACACCAGTAGAATGTTAGTATTAAGAAATATGGGTCTTTGCTTTAGGTCAGTAAAAGTCTCTATGAGGTATTCATCCAAATGCATGTTGTGATCTGGGCAGTCAACACTGAGACATCATCTGGCCTGTTCAGACTCTTTTGAGTGATTACAGATCTCTTCCAGGAGGCTCTCCAGTGTTCAGAGATTGCTACAATTTGCACAATGTCCTCCACAAAAAAGGAGCATCTGGAGGAACTTACCATCCACAGGGTTCTGATGGTTTAGCTTTATCACAGTTGAGAACGTCTTTGGTGAGCATACATTTCCCTAGTGATGCCTTGCTGGATGCTTATCATTAGAGAAGTATTGGACAAAAATATTTTCAAGGAATCTTGAATAATTTTGATGTATAGATGGAAGACTGTAAGATGCCATTTTCTCTCGTTGAATCAAATATTTTTTTCAAGTCAACAAACAATAAACACAGTGTGATGTTAATATTGTCAACATCAGCAAAATGTGGTCCATTGTTGAATATCAGTTGTGAAAGCCTATTTGTTTCTTATCAACACCCTCATTGAGGATGTCCTTGCTGTATGCACAAATGGCTCATAAAGATTTTGTATCAGTCTAATCCCTTTCTGTTCTTTTTTTTTTTTTTTAAGAAACACCAAGCCCCATATGCCATACCAGTGTGGCATAGGACTCAGTCTGTCGGGTTAGGAAGATTTGAATTCAAACCATAACTCTGGCAACTACCAGCTTTGTGAGTAGCCAATGTGCAGGTCACTTAACCTCTCAGTGCCCCAGGGAAGTCTTTAAGACCCTAAATTGCAGGTGAGTTGCATATCTGTACTGAAATAGGGAACAGCCACACTAGAAATCCCCTGCTCTGATGAAGTTACAGGTCTCAGACATTTTGGTAGAGAAACTAAAAAGATTTCATACAATGATGTGCTGGAAAATGTTTGAAAATAGGCTCTCAAAAACAAAGTGTACTGTGTGTCCCTGGGCAAGTCACTTGACCCCCATTGCCTAGCCCTAAGATGGAAGGTAAGGGTTTAAAAAAACAACAACAAAAAACAAAGTGTACCCATGACATTCTTCTAAGTTTACTTTACATTATTAACATTTTCTCCACTGTTTTCTTAAGGCTAGACAATCAAAATAATAAATGAAGCCCTGATGTGAGTGTAAACCCATATCCTTTGCCATCTAGAATGTCATATTTCAAGTTCTCCTCTCCCTTATAGTAGTGGAAAGATCACTAAAAGGAACATTAACTGTGTCATTGAAAAACTACTGAAAGATTCTGAGAACTGAAGAAAGCAGCTTTCCCTCTTCTTAGCAAAGAGGTGGCTCAGGGAAGGTGTTGCTATGAAGGCAGATTTTTGTGTAGCCCCCATGTGGGTCCCTTTAATCTGAGCCTTCCAGAAAGCTCCTCCAAGTTCTAGGCATTTTAGGGAATTAGAATCCTCTCTCATGAGCTCCTCCTCTGCATTTCATTTTTTAAACAGTCAGCCAGATTAACAGCAAAGACATTTCAATGAAATAACAATGTTTATGAAGTAAAACTAGAACATTTCCCCTGTAAGTCTTCACCTTACTCTCTCGTGGATACAGATACAGGGAGAGAAATGGATGCATTCTAGGAACCAGATCTCTCTGAATGATGATATGTGGGCACTATGTGACCAGAACACAGATGTGAAATGGTGCATGTGTAAGGAACATGGGGCCAGGGCACAGGCACACAGGGGAAAGCCTTGTCTCTGATGCTGGCAAGTGGCCAGCTTCTTCTATTGAGGTCATTGTGGTGCTTTTTACTGGATCTCCTCCCTGCCAGCCAGTATTCTCTGGACCAGATGCTCATCAATTCTGATTAATTTCAGAGTCCCCTGACATATGCCCTGGAACATCTTCCATCAGGATACTGAGGTTGTGGCTTTTTTTTCATCCACTGTCACTATCCACTTGGGAGTTGATAGGACTAGGAAATCATTTGCCTTCCTCTCTGCAGCCTCCTCTTTGAAGAAGCTGCAGCATCTTTTGGCTCCTGCAACCTCTTTTGCTGCTCATGTTTCCCCTGTTAGAGAAGATTCCAGTTTTCTTCAAGAAACGTCCCTATTCTATGTCTAAGAAACTCAGTTGAGAGTCATGGCTAACCTCAATCATCCTCTTCATCTGAAAGCTCTGGAGTTCCCTTGTGTCTTAACAGAGTTCTCTGCAGACAACTATAAACTATAGTCTTAGTTTTCTCTCTGCCAGTGGCTATGTGAAGATGTCTTCAAACAGGCTCCATCAGGAGGGCAATCTCATTTGCCCTTTGACTTCTAAGACTTCTTTTCTTATATACTGGTTTCTCTCCTCCCTACCCCACCCCAAAATTCTTCTTTGCCCTGATTTACTATTCTTGACTCTTCAGCTTTTCTTTGTGGCTATCCCTTTCTTTATTTTGTGTTAAATTTAACAAATAGGGGGCAGCTGGGTGGCTCAGTAGATGGAGAGCCAGGCCCAGAGATGGGATGTCCTGGGTTCAAATGTGATCTCAGATACTTCCTAGCTGTGTGACCCTGGGCAAGTCACTTGACTCCCATTGCCTAGCCCATACCACTCCTCTGTCTTGGAACCAATACACAGTATTGATTCTAAGAGGGAAGGTAAGGGTTAAAAAAAACAAAAACAAAAACAAAGCAAACCCTCACCCTAAACCTAACCCTTTTACAACATGGTTAATATGAAAATATGTTTTGCATGACTTCTTATGTAGAATTAATATCATAGTTCTTGCCTTCTCAATGGGTGGGGTAGGGCCAGATAGGAGGGAGAAAATTCAGGACTAAAATGATTATAATAATGATAATGATAATAATAATAATAATGATACTTATATAATATCTGTCCTGGTTTTCTGTGTTACCTTATGACTTTTGCTGTCTTCTGTGAATGAAAAAAAAGCTTCCATGACTCTTTTTTTTTTTAAGGCAACATTATTGCTAGTTTACCTGAATTAAAAAAAAAAAAAAACAAAGAAAAACACAATTCTTGTAAAAAATAAGCCTAGTGAAATAAAACCTACATATCTGATATTTCTAAAAATGTATGTCTTGTTCTACATTTTGAATCTATTCTCTATTAAGAGATGGGCGGCAAGCATCATCATCCGTTCTCTGGTACTTCTCTAATATGTATTAGAATTCTTACATCTTTCAAAGTGTTGTTATCCCTGTATATCTTGTTTTCTTGGTTCTGCCTTTCTCCTCACTTTACCTGAATTATCTTATCCTCCCCTAGGTCTCTCAGTTCAGTTTTAGGATTTACTATCTTCCCTACTCTCTTTTTCTCAAATTAAAAATCAATCATTATTTATTGGACACCTACTATGTGTTGAGTACTGGGAGGTATGGCCTTATACAGTGGTCTGCTGGTAAATTATTAACAATGACGTTTTCCTTCCCCCTCCCCAAATGTTACCCATGATCCACTTCTAAGTTTATTCTGTGTTATGAACATTTTCTCTATTCCCTTTTAATCTAAACAATCAAAACAATAAATCAGGTCCTGGTTGTAGCATTTGCTGATTTTTGAGTTCCCACTGAAAATTTAATAATCAGCTCTCCCAAACCTGTTCCAGGTGGCTCCAGCTCTCCCTTGCCCCAAACTCTGTCTTATTCTTTGTAGAAAAGCAACTGCTATGCTGGCTATAAAATTCCAAGTGATATTTTGTCCTCCCTTATCATCCACAGATACCCATTATGCTTGTCTTTCGTTTTGTATAGATAAGAAGAAGTATTCCATTTTTTTTATTCAACTTTTTTCTTGTTTTGAAATAAGAGACTTGATTTGAGAACACTGAAAAGGCAATCATCCAGAAATGACAGTGATATAAAAACAAAGTATCAACAAAATTAACAAAAATAAAAATGCAAGTCAGAAATAGTTTGTAAAGGACTTTATTTTTTAAAATTTATTTATTTGTTTACTAAATTAAAATACTAAAGTACTTCCTTCCCTCCCCTCTCCCCACTAGAGAAGGTATCATTTGGCAAAAAGATATATGTAGATATAAAATTATATCTCCATTTCTATTTATCAATTCTTTCTCTGGAGGTGGAAATATACAAGTCATTCTTCAAACAATATTTCTGTGGCTGTATATAATGTTCTCTTGACTCAGCTCAATTCATTCTATATAATTTCATGTAAGTCTTTCCATGTTTTCCCAAAATTAACTTGTTCATCATTTCTTATGGTGCAGTAGTATTCCTTCACAATCATATGCCACAATTCTGTTTATCCATTGTTTAGCCATCCCTCAATTGATGGGCATTCCTTTAATTTTCAGTTCTTTCCCATCAAAAAAGAGAGCTGCTATAAATATTATAGAACATTCAGGTCCTTTTCCTTTTCTCCTGATCATGTTAGGAAATAAACCTAATAATGGTATCGCTGGATCAAAAAGTATATACAATTTTACAACTCTTTCAGTCCAATTCCAGATTGCTCTCTAAAATGGTTGGATCAGTTCACCATTCCACCAAAAGTAAATTAGTGTCCCCATTTTCCCACACCCCCTCCAATATTTGTCTTTCTGTCCTTTTATCATTTTAGCCAATATGATAGGTATGAGATGATATTTCAGATTTGTTCTGATTTGTACTTCTCTAATCAATAATGATTTAGAGCATATTTTCAGATAATTACATATAGATTGGGTTTTTTTATCCAAAAATTATCCAATTATATCTTTTGACCATTTATCAATTGGAGAATGGCTCATATTCTTGTATATTTGATAAAGTTCTCTATATATTTTATATATGAGACCTCTATCTGAGGAACTGTCTATAAAATTAATATCATATTAGAAATGCTAGCAAGAGCAATAGAAAAGAAAGAAGAAATGGGAAGGAATCAGAATGGGCAAAGACAAAATAAAACTATCTCATAGATGATATGATGATATACATATAGCAAATCCTAAAGATTCAACTAAAAGTTATTTGAAACCATGAATTTTAGTAAAGTAGCAGAATATAAAATAAACCCACATAAATCATCAGCATATCTACATATCACCAACAATGTCCTACAAGGAGGGATAGTAAGAGATAACCATTTAAACTAACCACAGATAGAATAAAAACCAAGTAGTATATCTGCCAAAGCCAACCCAGAAACTATATGAATGTAATTATAAAACACTATTTATGCAAATAAAGTCAGATTTAAATAATTAGAGAAATATTAATTGTTCATGGGTGGGCAAAGCCAATATAATTAAAATAACAATCTTATATAAGATAATCTATATATTCAATGGCATCTGAAACAAATTACCAAAAATTATTTCAAGTTAGAAAAAATAATAAAATTCATTTTAAAAAGTCAAGAATATAAACGAAATTAATGAAAACATTAATAGGTTTAGCAATTCCAGATTTTGAGCTGTAGTATAAAGTAATAATAATCATACTTTCTGGTACTGGATAAGAAATAGAAAAGTAGAACAGTGGAACAAAATAGAACAGACATGCCACAAAGTTGTGCAGAATTATAGTAACATTGTTTGACAAAAGTAAAATCCAAGTTTTTTGAATGAGAATTCATTATTTGGTAAAAATTTTTGGGAAAGGGGCAGCTGAGTAGCTCAGTGGATTGAGAGCCAGGCCTAGGGACAGGAGGTCCTGGGTTCAAATGTGACCTCAGACACTTCCTGGCTATATAACCCCTGGGCAAGTCACTTAACCCCTATTGCCCAACCCTTACTACTCTTCTGCCTTGGAGCCAATATACAATATTGATTCCAAGATGGAAGGTGAGGGTTTAAAAAAAATTGTTGGGATTCTGATCCTAACACCTTTCCTCCTTTTGTCTTTGCAACTTTAAAACCTCATATTTTAAGACAATCCTCAACTGCCTCCTTCATTTTAATAGCCAAAGAAAAGTATTTGAATTAAAACAATAAATAAAAATCTGATTTGTCCTGAGACAGAAAACTGAAAAAAAATTGTTGGGGAAATTGGAAAGCAGTCTGGCAGAAACTAGATATAGATTAATATCTTATACCATTTATCAAGACAAGATAAAAATGTATACATGTCTTAGGCATGAAAAGAGATATAATCAAGTTAGGAGAATTGGGAACATTTTACCTATCATATTATGGATCTGAGAAGAATTCATGAATAAGAGATAGGAAGCATCATGAGATGTAAGGCTAATTTTTTGTTACAAATAAAACTAATATAGTCAACATTAGAAGGAAATCAGCAAGTTGGAAAAAATTATAGAATTTTTTTTGAATAAGGACTTTAAATACAAAGCTTAGGAATTTATATTTGATCTTAGAGGAAGTAGGGAGCCACAGACGTTTCTTGAACATTGTAGTGACATAATTAGACTTGTGTTTGGGAAAGAATTTGGCAGCTCTATGGAAGACAGGCTAGAGAGGAGGGGGTGGGAAAGGGAAGTCAGGGATTCAATTTAGGAAGCTATTATGGTTGTTCAGGAGAGAAGTAATGAGGATCTGAAGTAGGATGATGACTTTGTGAGTGGAGAAAAGGGATTGGTTATGAGAAATGATATGGAGGCAGAATTGTCAGGACTTGGCACCTATTTGAAATATGAGATTGAAGGAGAGGGATGTTGGGGATGACACGACTGAAGAATGGTGGTGCTCTCTACAAAGTACAGAAAGGTAGGATTTGATGGGGCAGACAAGTTCTATTTTGGATACTGAGTTCAAGATGCCTGTGGAACATCTATTTGGAGATGGCAGTGCAGGGCTTGAGATCAGTAGAAAGGCTAAGGCTGTGCATATAAATCCATGAGTTCTCTGCAAAGTTCTTCTCTCCAAAGTAACTAATGATTTTGTAGTTGCCAGATCAATGATTTATCTTAATCCTTATTCTTCTTGAAAGCTTTGCTGACTTTGATGCTGTTTTATCACTCTCTCCTTCTTGATATTACCTTCCCTCTAGGTTTTCAGGACACCATTCTCTCCAGACTTTATCTGACTAGTCTTTATCTCTTTTATTGATCCTCCTATAAGATAACTAAAGATCCTAAAAGATAACATCCTTTAATCCTATATATCTCACAGCGTTCTGTCCTAGGTTATTTTCTCCTATCCTACTTCATTTGGTAATCCCATCATCTTCCATGATTTAATTTAATTTTATATATACATTTATAAAAATACACACACAAATATATATAATGATTTTACTACTACTTCTATGGTGACTTAATTCTACTTTTTCTGCTCCAATATCTCTGCTGCTCTCCATTCTCACCTCTCCAACTGGTTTTCAGACATCTTGAACTAGCTGTCCACAAATATCTTAAACTCAATATATCTAAAATGGCATTCATTCTTTCTTTCTAAACACTCTCCCCTCCTTCCTTCCCTATGACTACAGAAGGCAACACCATCCTTGCCAGGCCTTAGGCTCACAACAGTTCACGTCTAAAGTATGATCATTAGGCTCAGTTTTGGGGACATCTATCGCTGGCCAAACCTTTTGCCACACTGGCCTAGCCTCAGAGAATATAGTTCCATTTCTCTATCATGATTTTCCATCAGAATAGGAGGCTATCCTCGTACATAGCTATATTCAAAATTGTGTATTTTCATATTTAATTAAGTTTTTTCTAAATCTCCTTTGCTTATACTTTTACCCATGGCTTTTAGTTCTGGCCACTGTGGCCAAACAGAACAAGCCTAATCCCTCTTTCAAGCAATAATTCTTTAATTATCTGCCTGCCTTCTACTCAGGAAGGAAAGCAAACAAACAGGCTCCTTGCAACAGCTACTAATTTCTTGCCACACAGACCGACTGTCTTGCCTTCCTGATTGTGATAACGATGATGTGATGCTCGTTTTTCTAAAGAAACCTGTTTAGCAGCCCCCAAATGAATTATTTTAAGAATTAAGTATATCCAATTTCTTTAAGAATTAAGTATATCCGGGGGCAGCTGCATAGCTCAGTGTAGTAAGAGCCAGGCCTAGAGATAGGAGGTCCTAGGTTCAAATCTAGCCTCAGACACTTCCCAGCTATGTGACCCTGGGTAAGTCACTTGACCCCCATTGCCTAGCCCTTACCACTCTTCTGCCATGGAGCCAATACACAGTATTGACTCCAAGAAGGAAGGTAAGGGTTTAAAAAAAAAGAATTAAGTATATCCAAATCACCTACTTGATATAAAAGAAATGAAAGAAAAAAAATTTTTAAACATTGTTTTATTTGGTCATTTCCAAACATTATTCATTGGAAACAAAGATCATTTTCTTTTCTGAAAGAAAATTTTTATGCCATTTGAGTATGAGAGAGAAGAGAAGGGTCTTATTATAACTTATAACTCATCTTATTATGTGCCTGGCATTGAGCTAAATACTTTATAAATACAGCAACAGAGTCCATGGGCGTTATGGAGTTTTGTCAGGGGATCTAGTTAGTCATGCAGTATGACCATACTTCTCAGAGAAGAATTCATTCCAATTAAAGGAAACTCTACCACTTTAGGAATATATTTCATTGTTAATAGTCATTAAAAACAACAACAAAAAATCGTATTGTTTGAGCCCCCAAAGTTACATCATGGTCTGGTCCACAAAGTGAACAGTTTAACCTGCTCACAATTCCTTTAGATTTTTAGTATGAAGTAGTACTAAGATTTTTAACCACTTGGCCCAATGGATCAGGCATGAAAGAATATAGTCAATCACAGTCCTTGCTTTCACCAGGGATAATCCAGTTCCATGCGTTCTGGTAGCATCCCATCATTCTGAGCTCTCTCTGGAAAACTCCAGACAGCTGATGCATTGTCCTGTGTCCGAAAAAATCCAGTGCCGGCCCCAGTTTTACAGGATGTCAACAGAATTGGTCTGTGTAGCAACCCTGATACCCGAGGCTGATTTGGGTTTTCTGAGCAAGATAAGTCTAGGGTTTTTTAAAAGGGTGTAGAGTAAGAACCATCTTGTTCTGGACTTTATTGAAATTCTAGAACCTACAATAAAATAGGGATAAAAAGAGATCATCATGAGACTGTTTTCATTTGCAAAGAAAAATATATTTGTTCTCAGAAACAACTATGGGAAGCCATAATGGGCCATTGGTGGGGATTTCACTCCCTCCTCATCGCAGCAGATATTAAAGAATAAACATTATTTACCTGTCGAATGATTTAAGTGCCAGTAGGGGAGGGACTTCTGTAGTTTCCTCTCATTGCTGCCCAGCAGCAAGATATGACAAAAACCAACAAGTACAGGGTTGGTGTGATAGTGGTCCACAAACAGCATGCCAATCCAGGCTTGGAATCCTAGAATCAAAAGGATCAAACTTTCCCTTATTGGTTTAGACCCCAAAATATATTAATTCTGCTTGACTAATGTATTGGGGACCCTTTCTGTGGCTTGTCCACAGTACTGAACTTCCATGTATTTAGAGTTCACACTTTTAGCTTCCAGATGGGGCTCAAGTTTTGCTTTGGCAAGCTGCCAATTGAAACAATTCTAACTCCTTTCTGATGGAGTTTTGTTTTTAGACCCACTGACAGACACTTTTTCAAATAATCTAATTATTTAAAAAAATCCTTACTTTCCATCTTAGAATCAATACTATGTATTCGTTCTAAGGAAGAAGAGTGGTAACTAGGCAATGGGAGTTAAATGACTTGCCCAGGGTCACAGTGCTAGAAAGTATCTGAGGCTGGATTTGGACCCAGGACCTCCTGTCTCTAGGCCTGGCTTTCAGTCCACTAAGGCATTTAGCTACCCCCAATCTAATTCTGTACTAACAATGATTACAAACTAGTAACTAGTTAACAAAATATGTGTGAATAAATTATGTAGCAATATATTTGTGAGCTCAACTTTTAACACTTTATTTCATTTAATATCCCCCAATTACAATTTTGAAAATGTTTAACATATATTTTTAAAAGTTTTGAGTTCCAAATTTTCTCCGTCCCTCTTTCCCCTCCTTTGAGAAGGCAAGCAACATGGTATCAATTTTCATGTTTCCATATTGGTCATGTTGTAAATGAAAATACACATTAAAGACAAGAAAAAATAAAGTTAAAAAAAAGCATGCTACAATCTGTACCCCGAATTCATCTATTTTTCATCATAAATCCTTTGGAATTGTCTTGCATCATTGTCTTGATCAGAGTAGCTGAGTCTTTCACAATTGATCATCTTTGCAATATTGCTTGTACTGTATACAATATTTTCCTAATTCCACTCATTTAATTTTTCAGCTAAGCTTCCAGTTTTTCAGTAGAAGTCTTTCCCTTTTGCTACCTTTGCTCCACTGACTTCTAAACAAGCTCTCTGATGTATTTTTCAAGGCTTATCAAACTTATCGCAACCAGTTGATGCAGATTTGACTTGAAACATTCCTGGAGCTGTCTTCCTACTGTTTAGGCCTCCCTACTTTTCTCTTAGCTAATAAAGAATCCTCTCAAATTGGGATTTTCTCTCATAATCTCAGAGATGAGCAGAAGTCCTTCCCTTTCTAAAACAGAACCAAAAGGCAAAATATTTTCATTTTTTCTTTTTCTTGCTTCTCTACCTGGCTAATCATTCTAATTAGGAAAAGTTTGACACCAGGCCTTCAGAGTTCTATCTAAATGATCATTTTTCTTGGCATACTGCCTAGATTTTCACAGGCATGTATTAGTAGCTCTTTTTAATATAATAGCAGAAGTTCTGTATTGCTGTCTAAATAGCTTTTAAATGATTTGCTTGAAACCCACACCGATACCATATACATCAGCATGTCAGAGAGTCATGATCCATATGCATAAAATCATGTAATATAAGGAGAATGTCGAATAGAGCAGACTTAGGAAGAATTCAGAGTACTGGATCTGAGTTTTAATTTTCAGTTTTTCACAAATTTACTTCTACTATGTGACCTTTTCTCATTTCAAAATTTTATGAGATTGATTAAATTGTCTCTACAGTCTCTTCTAACTCGAATATAGTATGTTTCTATGAACATATTATCACTTTTTTGCAAAATGACCAAATACGACAAATAATGAACAAATTGGACTGATGTGGAAAAGAGGGAAGGGGCTCGATTTGGAGTAAGAGGAGCTGTGTTCAAATTCTGACTCTTCTGTTTGTTATTTGTGTGATTGTCACTTAATCCCTCTGGACCTCTGTTTTTTTGTTTGTAAAATGATGGAGCTGGACGAGGTTATCACTAAAGTCCCTTCAGTGATACTACTTTGTAAGCTGTGTGTAAACTTTAGGTAAGAAAGTTTCTGTTATCAGTGCTACCACTGTGGCAAGCCACAGCAGATAGGTTCCAGGTGGTAATCCCACTGTCCATCCAAGAATCCCAGCATCCATTTTTTCTCACCTTCATGTCATTCTTTTTCTTTTTTTGTTTTTCTTTTTTTGTTTTTATTTATTTTTACATTTGTTTTTACATATATTTATTTTTATTTATTTTTAATTTTTACATATAACATAATATGTAACAAAATATAATAATAAAATTTGTTATAAATATGTAATAAATTATATTGAACATGCTTATCCAAGAGAAATAAATCTGTACTTTGGCTATGTCCAAAAAAATCTATGTCTCATGCTTCTCCCCCTCCCCCCAACCCCTCATTCTTTTTAGAGTTACCTGTGTAGGTGTCTTTGTGGGTATAAGTGAGTGTTGGAATCTGGGCAGGGCTATTCCCTTCTTATTTCATACCAAAAATATATATGCAAATTGTAGGTGCTGAGACATGTACCCCTAGTTTTAGAAGAGCTTTTCCCCCTTTGGTAGGCAGGCTATGTAGGACAAAAAAGCAAACTCACTCCCTTTGTGACTGTTTCGGCACTGCTAATATTCACCAAAGGACCCGAGAAATCTCAGGGAGAGGTATTATTGTAAGTATGGGGACAAAGGACACTTACCCATGTCTGCACCTTCATAACCATTCTGCATGATAGTCCTGTCTATGCGTGCTATTAACCAGGTTCCCAGGATACAGCTGACAAATAGTCTGAACAAACAAGCTCCCAGGCCCAGAAGCACATTGTAGAAAAACAGAAAATAATTGAAGTTGTGAAATGCTTTCCTGAAAATAGGAGAGTTCAAAAGTGAATCATTCTCTCATTTTTTGTAATTATCTAATCTCTGTCTTCCATATTTCAAGAAACCTCAGATAATTCAGTTCAAGCAATATTCATTAAATACTATACTAAGTGCTGGAAATACAATGGCAAAACCAAAAAATAATCCCTTTTCTAAAGAAATATACATTTTACTTAGATGTACAATATGTATACAGAGAAGTAAATGTCAAGGAATTGAAGGAAGGGATTAACAACTGGAGGAAATAATAGAGGATTTTCAATAGGACATGACACTAGAATTGAATCTTGAAAATAAGGATTGCAAGAGTGAGCAGTGAGGAGATTCTAAGCAGTGGAGAACAGCTTCTGAGAAGGAATAACAGCGGGAAATGAAATGCTGGGTTTGAGGAACCAGTTTGTCAGGACATACCAACATATTAGGGGGCATCTAGGATAGAGTGCCAGACCTGGAGTCAAGAAGACTCATCTTTCCTGAGTTCAAATCTGCCCTCAGACACTTACAACTGTGACTATGAGCAAGTCACTTAACCCTGTTTGCCTCAGTTTTCTCAACTGTAAAATGAGATGAAGAAGGAAATGGTAAACTACTCCAATATCTTTGCCAAGAAAACCGAAATGGGGCTACAAAGATGAAGACACAACTGAAAAGACTGAATAACAACAATCACCAACATACCAAGAAATGTGAAAGAGAATAATGTGAAATAAAACCAGAAAAGTAAGGTGAAATCTGTTTGAAGGACTTTAATTTCTAGGTTGATGAATTCTCTTTTTATCCTATGAAAAATAGGAATTGAGGGAAATTTTTGAGTAGGATGTGGCATGATGGGTAGAGCACCAGACATGGAGTTGGGAAGACCTGATTCAACCACTATCTGCCTCAGCTTCATCATCTGAAAAACAGAAGTAATAATAGTACCAATCTCCCAAGGATGTTGTGAGGATATGATGAGATTATATATGCAAAATACTTTACAAACTGTAAAGACCTATGGAGGAAGAAGAGGAGAAGGAGAAGAATAAGAAGCTGCTCACAGGATTTAAATCAGAGAACTTCCTTTCTTCATTTACTAACCTGCATTATCTTGGCCATCAAGATAATTAATCTGCAAACTGATTAAGTGATGTCTATGTTCAATCACTATGACATCTTTCCCACACACCCCCTTCTCTCTACTCACACAGCCACCATCCTAATTCAAGCCTTCATCATATCTTACCTAGACTATTGTAATGCCTTTTTCTTAAGATTTTATTTTCAAATGTTTATTTTAAAAATTGTTTCATGTTTTTATTGTCATGCAAAACACACTTCCATGTTGGCCATTGTTGTAAGAGCAATTCATACAAAACCAAAGCCCCCAAATAAAACCAAAGACACACTGATGTGAAGGATGACTCCAATAGTTCTTTCTCTGGAGGTGGAGAGCCTTCCTCATCATAAGTCTTTCAGGGTTGTCTCAGATCATTGCATTGCTGAGAGCAGCCAAGTTTTCACAGATAATCATCGCCTAATAGTGTTGTTATTGTGTACAATGTTCTCCTAGTTCTGCTGATTCCCCTCTGCATCAGTTCCCACATATCTTTCCAGTTTTTTCTGAAATCATTTTGTTTATCATTTCTAAATAGTATTCCATCACCAACATGTACCATGATTAGTCATTCCCCAGTCGATGGCCATCCCCTCAATTTCCAATTCTTTGCCACCACAAAAAGAGCTGCTATAAATATTTTTCTATCAGTCAGTCCTTGCCTCTTTGCAATGCCTTTTTTAATCCCTTACCTTCTGAGAATCAATACTATGTACCACAGAAGAGTCATAAGGGATAGAAATGGGGGTTAAGCCCTGGAGATACAAAGAAAAAGAAAAACAAGCTCTCCACTTAGCTTGCAAAATGATTTTCTGAAAACACAGGTCTAACCATGTCATCAGCCTTACACAATAAACTCTGATGGCATTTTATGATCTCTCAGATCAAATGTAAAGGTTTCTGTCAATTTTAAAGCTCTTCACAACCTGGCCCTTTACTGCCTTTCAAGTCTTCATACCTGTTACTCTCTGCATCTCACTCTACAAGTCACTTAGTAGTGTTCCTCACACACAACATTCTCTCTCCTATCTGTGTCTTTGTACTGGCTGTCTCCCCTGAATGCATTTTTCTCCTTACTTTAACCTATAAAATCTAATTTCCTTCAAGACTCAGCTCTAATTTCACCTTCTGTAGAAGGTCTGGACTGGACTCCCTGCCCCTCAGCTGTTAGTTCCTTCCATCAATCAATAAGCTTGTTTTTCATGATTACTATATGCCAGGCACTGTCCTAGGTGCTAGGAATACAAATACAAAGAATAAAACCACTTCTATTCACAAAGGATTTATAGTCTCCTTTAAGGTTACTTTGTATTTATATTCTGTGTGTATGTAGTATTAGCATGTTTATGTGTATATTGTTTCCCTATTAGAATTTTAGCTCTTTGGGGGAAGGATGGAATGAAATGGGGAGAAACAATTAATTAAAAAGCAATGCAGGGAGTAGATAGGTGTCCCCTTGGATAGAGAGCCAGACCTAAAGACAGGAGGTCCTAAGCTCAAATTTGGTCTCAGATACTGCCTTGCTGTGTGACCTTAAGCAAGTCATTTAACCCCCATTGCCCTTACCACTCTTCACTTTGGAACCAATACATATTTAATCCATGTAAAGAATTTTAAAAAAGGCATTGCAATAGTCTAGGTAAGACATGATGGTGGCTGTGTAAGTGGAGAGAACGCGGAATATAGGAGAAATGTCATGGTGATAGAAGTGACAAGATTTGATTGCATCTGTAGTGTGGGTGAGAGTGAGGAGTCAAAGGTGATGCCAAGGATGCAAAACCAGATATTTGGAAGGATGATGATAGTGAGGCTTAGAAGGAAATATCTCAATTCAGTTTTGGACAGTGTGAGTTTGAAAATAAATCCCACTTCATCCTTGTAAGCTTTAGTCTCTTTAGTACTAGACAGCCTCTAAAGTCCCTTCTATCACTATATGTGATCCTAAGGTTATTTTGGTAGCTGTATGGAGAATGGATGGGATAGGAAAGAGACTAGAAACAGGAAGGCTAGTGAGGAGGATATTGTAATAGTCCAGGCAAAACATGATGAGAACCTATCAATAGGGAAAGAGCCATTGGAGTAGGGAGAAGGGGATAGAAACACCAAATATTGTGGAGGTACAATCAACAATACCTGGTGGCTTGTTGGTTATGAAAGAGAGTAAGGAAAGGACAAGGATGTCTCTGAAATTGTGAACTTGGGTTTTGGAAAAAAGGTGACGTCCTGGACAGAAATAGGGAAGTTTGGAGGAATGTTAGGTTTAGTAATTAGAAAAGGAGTTCTGTTTGGAATGGGCTGTTTGTGGTATCTCTGGGAAATCCAGGAGTAGATGGCCAGGAGGAGCTAATGATACTGACAGCTATGGCACTTTAAGTCTTGCAAAGTGCTTGATAAAGATCTCATATTATTTTCACAACAACTCTGAGAGGTAAGCATTATTATCACTTCCATTTTACAGATGAAGAATCTAAGACAGATTAAATGACTTACCCAAGGACATGCATGTAGTGTCTAAAACAGAATTTTAATTTAGTTCATCCACTGTTTTACCTAACTGCTTGTAAATAATAATAATAATAATAATAATAACTATAACTAGCATATGTATATATTATAGAGTACATATGTAAATATGGGATATGTAGAGAGAGCACTTGAAGGTTTACAAAGTGCTTTAATTGCAATTATTTTCTCATTTTATCCTCACACCATCCTGTGAAGTAGGTGCAATTATTTCTATTTGACAGATGAAGAAATTGAAGCTAAGAAAGGCTAAGTGGCTTCCTCAAAGACACAGCAAATAACTGGCTGGAGCAGGATTTAAACTCTGGGCTTTCTGACTCCAAGTCCAGCATTCTATTCCCTACAAAATAGAGATTAGTTTGGATAGTTGAGTTTGGGAATCATTGGTGTAATGCTGGTGAGATCATCAAGACAGAGGATGAGAGTGAAGAGAGCCTAATTGGTCTCTTTTGGAGAGGGAGCCATGTGAGAATAGGAGATGAGCAAACAATACAGCAAAAGAGGCTGCCAAACAAACCTGGAGAAAATCATGAAATTGGGTCTACCAAAAATTTATTTTTTATTACATCAACTAGGCCTGCACTATGCCAAAGCAATTCTTTTACACCTAGTTCTTCTAAACTTTCATCCCTGCTCAAACCTCCCATAACTTCTCTTCTTTCCCCCCTCACAGCTGAGAACCTTTTCTCATATTTCACTGAAAAAAATGAGACCATTCACTAACTCCTCTTTGTCCTCCCCTCTTTGTCTTATACTACCCAGATACTTCTACCATGATTACTCCCATCTCACATGGGAGGTAACCAAGGTAAACTCGATATGGAAAAGTGAGCTCCTTCCATTCTGTCTTTTCCAGCACATTGATTCTCTCCATCATCCCCACCTTCTCATTTTTAAACAATATCTCCCTATTTACTACTTGCTTCCCTACTGCCTACAGACATACTCCTGTCTCCTTCAGCTTAAAAAAATCCTACTTCATCCTTCCATTCCTACTTGTTATTGCCCCATATATCTCCTTGCCTTGTTGCCAAATTTTTGAGAGGATCATCTGTAATAGATATTTCCATTTTCTTTCCTCTCCCTATATTTCTTTTTAACTCTTTATAGAACAAGTCTGGCTTCTGACCTCATCATTTCATCTAAACTGTCCTTTCCAAAATTACTTTCTTCCATTCTTTTCCTTCTTGATTTATCTGCAACCGTTGACTCTGCAATGACCCTTTTCTTACTGATCCCCTTTTCTTTCTATGTTTCATGGCATTACTTAATCCTTATACCTGACTGACTGCTCCTTTAGTTTTCTTTGCTGGTTCTTCATCCAGGTCATGCCAGATAAACTTATATGTTACCTTTAGCTCTGTCCTGGACCCTCTTCTCTTTCCCATTATAGTATTTTCTTTGGTTATCTCACACTTCCTTGGTTTCAATTTCCATCTCTATGATGATGATTCTCAGATCTACTTATCCAACTGTAACTTATCTCCTAACTTCTGGATTCACATACTACTGAATATCTCAAACTTATTCTTCCATGGAAATCTTAAACTCAGAATATCCAAGGCTAAAATCATCCTCTTTCCCCACAAACTCTCTCACCTTCCAAACTTCCCTATTAGTATCGAGGGCACTACCATCCAGTTGCCCAGGTTTGCAACCTAGGTGTCACTCTTAAATCCTCAAATTCACTTACCATGTCCAATGAGTAACAGTCAGTGAAAATACCTAGAGTCTAGAGATGGAGCATCTTGTGGGAGGAACTGCAAAGATCCAGTGTCACTGGATCACAAAATACAGAAGGGAGGAGGGAAAGCATAAGAAGCCCCAGAAGGTCTTGGAAGACTTGGAAAGGTGCTATATTGTAAAGGGATTTGAATGCTAAACAGAAGGTTTTATGTTTGATCATAGAAGAAATAGGGAGTCATCACTAGAATTTATTGAAGAGTGGTGTGACATGATCAGATCTGCATTTTGGGAAGCTAAGCGGAAGATAAAACAGAGTAGGCAGAGACTTGAGGTTGGGAGACCAACCCAACAGTTTGTTCTAAAGTCCAGGCATGAAATGATGAGGTCCTTCACCAGGGTGGTGGCAGTGTCAGAGAGAGAAGGAGATATGCTTCTGCATGGTACACATATTATGTGCTTAAAATGTTTGTTGAGGTTTTAGAAAATATATTCTTGTCTTCCCTTCATAACAAGCTCATCATGAGTAGAGATTATTTTATTCATTGTCCTTAATGCCTAATACAATGCTTGGTGCATAGTTGGTTTGTTCCCTTTATATTTCAGCCAAATTGGACTACTAATTATATTCTGATTCCATGGAATTTTCCCTGGCTATACTCTATGCCTTTAATGTCCCCTTTCCTCATTTATTTTGTAACAATCCTTCTCTTCAATCCCTCTTCAAGCACCACTGAATTCCACGAAGCATTCTCCCCAGCCAACAGTGACTCTCCTTCATATTTTCCTAGATCTAGATCATGTCTAGATCTTCCTTTGCCCTTATTACAGTATTTCCTGTATAATAATTTGTACAAATAAATCTTATTTCTTGTATGCTGTTATAAACTCCTCAAGGGCAGGGGCTCTATCATGACTCATCTTTTTATCCTTAACGGTATCTTTCATTTGATAAGTAGGTAATAAACATTTTTCATACCCTATTGTTGAATACCATGCTTTTACACCATGATGTCTCATAGATTATTTATATTTATTCACTTAAAGTTCAAGCTTATTTAGTTCCATTTGAAGTAGAATTGTATGACAGTTGTCCTATGAAAATATATTCATATTCCCCAAATTAAAGACAATTTAAATCCTTACATTAAATTAATTTAAAATGAGTAAATTTCTTTCACTTACCTATTATTTAGAGCTAATGGTTTTTGCTTATCTCCAGGGTTAATCTTTGGTTGAAGGAAAAATCTGGCTGCTATTTTTAGTTGTAAAATCATGAGTCCCACAACGATAGAAATGGTGAGCCTGAGAGATAGAAGAGAAGATATCATGGCTTTAGAAAACAGCCTGCTGTTTAATTAGGCAGATTCTCAGTCATGCTGCATAAGAAAACCATGACTTGGTTAACACATTCTCTCTTAAGTCCTCCTTGCAAGGGTTGTGGAGAGAAAAAATATACTAAACCCACAAGTGAAAGCAACAACAACCAAAACATGTTAAGGAGAGACTATCAGAAAAAATCATAGTAAGTCACTGTACTGTACTAAACCACAAGATAATAGAACAGCCAGACAACATAGTAAAGAGAGTACCTGGGCTTGGAGTCAGGAAGATGTGAGTTTAAATTTGACTTCAGACATTTACTAGCTATGTGATCCTTCTCAAGTCATCTATATTTCAGTTTCCTCAACTGTAAGACAGGAATAATAATAGTGTCTACCTTCCAGGGTTATTGTGAGAATCAGAGGAAATAATATTTATAAAGCACTTTCCACTGTGCCTGGTATATAGTAGGTGCTAAATTTATATGTTAGCTATGAGGATGATGATATCTTATGGACAAAAATAGTTCCATTACAGAAAATCCATCATACCTCACTCACTAAAATCAACCAAAGGAAAGACATATAGTAGGACCTCACTTTATGTGAACTCAATGCATGTAAATTGATTTTCAATAAAAAGATGGAAAAATCCATAAAATAAAATATCTTAATTACACAAAATCTGTGCCATTTTCCCAACTGGCATATTCATTCTCACTTGGAGATGCATTTGTGCAAGTTATTACATTGTTTTTCATCAAATACCAGCTCCTCTATCAGTCTTTATCTAGAGTTCTTGCTTGTAACAAGTACTAAGAGTAGTGCTTCTCTTTGTTTCATTAATTCCATTTAGTTATTAATAATGGTCTCAAATATAAGAGCAGTGATGGTAGCTCTGATAAGCCTAAGAAAATCATTAAGTGCCTGCATATTTTCTGTAAGAAACACTTATTAAATAAGAGGGTTTAAACTCTGAGGTACCACCTCACACCTAGAGGATTGGCCAATGTGGCAGCAAAGGAAAGTAATAAATGTTGGAAGGGATGGGGCAAAATTGGGACATTAATGCATTGCTGGTGGAGTTATGAATTGATCCAACCATTCTGGAGGGCAATTTGGAACTATGCCCAAAGGGCTTTAAAAGAATGTCTACCCTTTGATCCAGCCATAGCACAGCCAAAGAGATGATAAGGAAAAAGACATGTACAAGAATATTCATAGCTGCGCTCTTTGTGGTAGCAAAAAACTGGAAAATGAGGGGATGCCCATCAATTGGAGAATGGCTGAACACATTGTGGTATATGTTGGTGATGGAATACTATTGTGCTCAAAGGAGTAATGAAGTGGAGGAATTCCACAGGGACTGGAACAACCTCCAGGAAGTGATGCAGAGTGAGAGGAGCAGAACCAGGAGAACATTGTACACAGAGACTGATACATTATTGAATCGGCAATGTAATGACCCAGGACAACCCTGAGGGACTTATGAGAAAGAACGCTACTCACATCCAGAGAAAGAACTGTGGGAGCAGAAATGCAGAAGAAAAATATATGATTGATCACAGGGATATGATTAGGATATGATTCGATGTTGAAAGATCACTCTACTACACATATGAATAACATGGAAATAGGTTTTGAACAATGATACATGTATAACCCAATGGAATAGCTTGTCAGCTCTGGGACTGGGGAGGGAAGAGGATTGTGAAAAATCATGAATCATGTAACCATGGAAAAATATTCTAAATAAATACATTAAATTAAAAAAATAATAGGGTTTACTATTATGTGTGATTTTCAACATAGGTGAAGGGTCTTAGAAATGTATTGGTCATATAAAATGAAAATATTGCTAATTCTGTAAATCTTGAGAAATAAGGGGATTCGGAAAATGATGACAAATTTCCAGATTTTATTTTATCCTTGTAATTACTGAATTAGAGCTAAGTTCAATATGCTTAGGTGAAAATTAGGAAGAAAGGGAAGTACTTCAAAAGAAAGAATGTAAAAATGAAATCACTTATGCCATATAATGTGTTAGGAAGATACCTTAGTAACTTACATTCCAATGCCCAAACCTTTCAGCATTTCTAGTCCTTGATTGTGAATTACTGGCAAAACCAAGCCATACATGATCATGACACCAAAGAGACATTGGACCACATGGATGATGAGGTAACCTGAGGAGAAAAGGCATATTTCTCAGAAAGTCAAAGTGAAAAATAATAAATTAAATTCAATGAGCATTTATGTTGTAAGGTACCATGCTTGAGGATATCAATCAATCAATCATTATTAAGCACCTACTATGACATTGTTCTAAGTGCTGAGAATTCAAAAAGAGGCAATAGACAGTTCCTGTCTTCAAGGAACAAACAGTCTAATTGATATGAAAACAATACTAGTGGAATTAAGAGCACAACCTGAAGAGTTAGCCTTTTCCCAAATAAAAGTAATCTCTTGAACCAAGTTAGAAGAAAAAGAGGAGATGTGTACAGTCACACAAATTTTGAGGGAAACTGAGGGACGACATATTAGAAAACCTCAATCTTCTCAGGAGTTGGTACCATCTTTTAAAAGCATAAAGAGCATGGAAAAGGATTGAATTGATGAGATTGAAGAAATTTTGGAATAACCACTATAGGGAAGGTGATAGAGAAAGAGTCAATAGCAGATATATAACTTGATTGTCATGTATCAGAGAGGGTTCAGCTGAGGTGGTTTAGTATGTATTCCTAGTGGACTAACTCAGAATAGTCTGAAGTCAGAGGGAAGAGTAATGCTTCATGTCCTGGAGACAGTAGGAAAAAAGATGGATGGTGTGTATTATATTCAGAGTTTAGGATAAATAGTGGTAAAGAATTCTAGGATGATTGCCAATAACTACCTAATAAATACCCAATGGTTGATCATGGAGTCAAGTCTAGATAGGAGTCAAATGAAGTAGCAGTACAGGTAATGGACTGAAAGATTACAAAAGAGTCAAAGGACAAGAGGTCATGATGAAGGCAAAGAATAGGTAAAATAGACAGTAAAGAACTGGGAGAGGTAGAAAGACAGAATTGAATTCTAGAGTTCAAAATTTTCATAGTAGAGCAATCCTAAGAAAGTGATGCTCAAAGGATTGCTTGCTAATCCAATGGGTAGGTAAAGCAGAGTGAAGACAGAAATAATAATTAAGAAGGTTGAGGAACTGTGGTTGCAGGAAAGAAGACTATGAAACAGGATAAAAACTCATTGAGGAAGGTAGGAGAATGATCTGGACTGTTGATGTCTATGATTATTATGGGGGGGGAGTGATATAATGAGGATATTAATCTTGGAGGAAAGGCTAAGTAATGATGTCAGATTATATCTAAAAGTGACAATGTTGAGTCAAGGGAATGAGAAAATGAATGGCAAAAGTTTCTAGGGATGCCCTCAGAAGAAAAGACAGTTTTTAGTTCATTCAAGAAGTAATGCAAGAAGTAAAGAGATGATGGAGAAGTTTTCTTTACAACAAAACAGGAGTTCCAAACAGCATGGAAGAAAAGGTTAGTTAGTTCTAATGGAAAGAGGGATCGATAACGCATGGGAAGGGATAAATCTGAAACAGATGAAATCAGAGAGAATTGTGTTATGCCCAGAGTGAGAATTGAATGGCAAGATTTAGGGAAGCAGGAAGTTATTGGTAAGGGAGGTGGGGGATAGGGCTGAGTAGGTGGAAAGAGTAATGGAGGACTAATTGCCAATCCCTTTAACCTTGTTTTCAATTAGAAACAAAGCAATTTTAAAATTAATATATGAATGGAATAAAATAAGAAAAAATATATTAATTTATATAGATAAGGGTAGAACACTTACCCCACAGAATATATGCTATTTGCCAACCTGAGTATCTTGCTATGGCCACCTGAAGCAAAAACAAGAAAGTCAGTTTATTGGGTTAAGAATGTTACAAATTATCGTTCTCTAGATAATAAACGTTTCTGCAAATGTATATAAAAGGACTTCTCTGTCAATCAAATTGTTTATGAAAAAAATGCAGTTCCCCATAGTTTAAGGGACTGTGCTTATATTCAAGATTATTACACATTTGGCAAGTCTGACCACAAATAAGGAGATTAAAAAAAATAAGCCAGGAGAAAATGTGCCATTCAAAATCAGAAGATATTTATTCAGCTGCTACTTATATGTGACCGTGGCCAAATCACTTAGCTTCAGTTTCCTTATCTATAAAATGAAGCTGAAACTTTACCTATCTATCGTACAAGGCCATTATGAGTATAAATGAGAATATATTTTAATTGTTACATAAATACAATATACTATAATTAGTATGGTGTAAATTCAGGTAACTATGGATAGTTCTGGCAAGAAACTCAGCCTTTGAATATCTTTACAGATTGCTTATGTACAAATGATGTTATGTTTCTTGAAGAAATTTTAATTACCTGAAAATCCTCAATAAAATGATTCCAGCTCTCTATTTTCCTTTAATTACAAAGACCTGATCTTATTCTTGATAAAATGCAAAGCTCTATATTTCTGAACATATAATTAGTACTAAGCAAATATTCATGAAATTGAATGAAATATTAAAAGGAACTATCTATGCTGTCTCTGTCCTTATTGAATAAAACTCATGGTACTTAACAAAAATTGAATAGCCCTCTTAAAACTGCCCTATCAATAAAAAAATTGAATGAATTAATATGAATTAAGTGCATATCAACTTTTACTTGTGTATGTGAGTTCTTTTAATCTTCTTTATCTCTTCCTTTGGCTATAATGACTTTTCCCCTATTTCCACCAAAATATTACCCTCTTCTTATGCCTATCAGATGTGACCTCTTCTACTAGGTGAAATGAACTCCAAAGGAAACTCCATAGTTCTTGGTAATTGTCTTATGGCACCTAACATTTTCTGTCTTATACCAGTTATTGTCATTCTTTTATGCACTCTACTAGATGACGAGCTCTTTGAAGGCAGAGAATATGTCTTATGCATCTATGCATTTCTAAAAGTGTTTAGCAGGTACTCAATAAATATTTATTGAATAAATGAATGAATGAATGAATCTGAGAGGATAAAGAATAACTTCCCATGGTGCTCAGAAATCAGCAACAGTCTGGCCTCTCTTCCCTCTGACACTTCCTGATTTTCAGTGATCTAAATACTCACCAAGCTGACTCTGAACAGTAGTATAATAACATTTCTGACCCCATCCCTCCTTTTTCAAAATGACTTTTCCTCTTTGAAGGTAGAGAATATGTCTTGGGCATCATTGAAGACTCTAATCTTGGCCCTCTGCTTTTTTCTCTATGTACCCCAAATTGAACTCCTCCAATCTCCAGACTTGGAGATCATATAGTACATTTGAAAGAGCTTGATTTAAGATTAGTAGAACTGGATTCAATGACTAGTTCTGCCACTTTGGGGACGCATGACGTGGAGAAGTCAATTAACCTTCATTCATCTCTGTATCCCATGAGGTCATCGGTACTCTTCAAAAACAAAAGATAAACAAAAATAATCTAACAATCTCTATCCTTCTCATCTGTTGAATGGGGTATTATTACTTACTGTACTCATCTCATAAGTTCTGGTGAATAATGCAATTTATTAAGTGTTATAGAAATGTGAGTGATTACTCTCAGCAATACAATGCACTAGAGTACAATTGTGAAGGACTTATGACAAAAAATGCTATCCACCTCCAGGGAAAGAATTGTTGGTATTTAGATGCAGATTAAAGCATACAATTTTCAATTTAGTTTATTTATGGTTTTACTTTGGGGTTTTGGTTTTATGTGAGTTTTCTCCTACAACAATGACCAATATGGAAGTATGTTTTACATGATAATATGTGTATAACTCAGATGTGTATAACTCAGATGAAAATGCTTACCATATCCGAGAGGCAGGGAGGGAAAGGAGGAAGCATCTTATATTTTGGATTTTATAATTTCAGAAAATGTATGTTGAAAATTATTGGGAAAATAAAATATCTTGAAATAATAAAAAAAGAAACATGAGCTATTATGAGTTCATCCAGGGGTCCAGCTCCAAACTTGATACTTGATTATTCAATTTGCAAATCCCTCTTGTGTTACTATGGAGCTAAGTTCTTTAGACACAATGGATTTAGAGAATCCTTTTTATGATTAGGTTTCTTTATACATCTGAATACTTTCTCCCTTCCCTCCCTTTCTGCTTCCTTTTGTATGCTGTCTCCTCCATTAGACTGTAAGCTACTAGAGGGCAGAGACTGTCTTTTGTATCTTTTTGTATCCTTGGTGCTTAGCACAGTGACATCAGCCTTCTAAGCATTTCAGTATCATCCTGGTTGATAATTATGTCTATGGATCTATGGATTTGTAGAGTAGCTAGGAAGTATGATATAGCACTATGATGGTGAACCTATGGCACTCATGTCAAAGATGGCACACAGAGACCTCACATTGTTGCCCACTAGTTATTTACTAGAAAGGCAGAGGGGCTCAGGTAGAGCTGCTCCCTTCCCCTTCTCCACTATGCTTCTCCATCCTTCTGACCAGCAGCCCAGTGGAAATGATTACTTTCTCTCCTCTCCTTCTCCCTCCTCTATGGTAGGGGGTGGGGCAACCCTTGGTCTTGGGGCAGGGGGCGGGGGTACTGTATATGGTCTCTAAAATTTTTGCCATCACTGATGGAGCAGAATGGCTGGGTCCATGTGCTTTGTGCTTTTCTTCAAGTGTAATTAGATTTGGTCTTGTAATTTATTTAAATAAAGAACTGAGACAAGTAACTACCAGGAACTTACCACACTATTAGAAGAGGAAGGATTGTGAAACTTCACAGGAATAAAGCTTTTCTCTCCTGTCCATAGCCTTTTTATATGTTTTCTAGATGGAAGTAGAAAATTACTATTAAATAGAATGAGAAATATGGTTTACTTTGATAAGAAAAAAAACATGCAAATGGTTATAATATTTGGCATTTTTAGAGATAATATATAGTATGGTAGAAAGAGAACTAGATTCTGGCACTCTGATTATGAGGCTTAAGAAAGTCAGTTAGCTACCCTGACCCTCTGTAAGTATAATAATAATAACTAGAATTTTAATAACATTTTAAGATTTGCAAAGCATTTTACAAATATAATTTTATCAGATCCAACAACCCTGTGAGGTAGGTGCTATTATTATTCCCATTTTATAAATTATAAAACTGAGGCACAGGCAGTTTAAGTGATTTTTCCAGGGTCATACAGCCAATAGGTCTCTGATGTGCAATTTAAAATTAGGTTTTCCTGATTTTAGGTGAGACCTTCTATCCACTGGCTAAATGCCTAACCATTATCATTAGTTTCATCTCATACAGTTGTTGTGAGACTTAAAGGTAACTTAACTTCATTATAGTCTTGGCCCTGTGGGATTCAACTATCAGCATCCTTTGACCTCTGGAACAATATGACTGAGGATAAGAAAGAACTAAGAAGGTGGTATTTAGGATATAGTTATTCTTGATCTTGTGATATATAGCTCCCCAGGCTTGATATATGCTATATTTTAATTGTTGTACAGTCTTTAGCACATTTCTCCCCAAAGGACTCCACTTCATACTTGACAGTCCTATCCCATCCCATGCCCTAGCCATCCCTCTTTCCATTACTACTAATCTTTTCTTCCATGCTCATTGGAACTCCTGCTTTGTTATAAAGAAAACTTCTCCATCATCTCTTTTCTCCTTACATCCTCTCTTCCTTGAATTATCTAAAAACTACCTTTTCTTCTGAGGGCATCCCATCCCTAGAAACTTTTGCCATTCATTTTCTCATTGCCTGTGACTCAACATTGCCACTTTTAGATATCATCTGACATCATTACTTAGGCTTTCCTCCAAGATTAATGTCCTCATTATATCACTTTTCCCCCACATTAATCATGGATATCAACAGTGCAGGCCATTCTCCTACCTTCCTTAATGAGTTTTTATCATGATTTATTTATTATAATTTATTACAGATTTATAACACCATATATAGCAAGTTAACTTTAAAGAAACATTTTTCTCTGATTTTTTAGAGTCATCTTTATTTGTGTGAAAAGTAAGTATTGGGTTCATATAATCTCTGGGTTTGTCTTGGCGGGTAGACTCCCAAGTATTTCATATTGTCAATAGTTATTTTAAATGGAATTTCTCTTTCTATCTCATCTTGCTGGGTTTGATTGGTAGTGTATAGAAATGCTGATGACTTATGTGGGTTTATTTTACTTATTCATTTTACTTAGATTGTCAGCTTTGCTGGCAAATAATTTGGCTAAACAACTCCTAACAATTGCTTTAATTTCATCTTCATTGATGGTGCATTCACCCTTTTCATTTTTAATACTGGTATCTTGATTTTCTTTCTTTTTTAAAATCAAATTATCCAATGTTTTATCTATTTTATTCTGTGTATTTTTTGATGAAACCAACTTCTAGTTTTATTTATTGTTTCAATAATTTCCTTACTTTCAATCTTGTTAATTTCTCCTTTGATTTTCATTTTGGTGTTTAATTGGAGATTTTGCATTTTTTTTCTAGTTTTTTTTAGTCGCATGCCCAATTCACTGATCTGCATTTTTTCTCTTTTATTGATAAATGTGTTTTGAGTTATACATTTCCTCCTAAGAATTGCTTTGACTACATTCTGCAAATTTTGAAATATTGTCTCATTGTTATCATTCTCTTTGATGAAAATATTTTTATTGTTTCTATGAGTGATTCTATGATTTGACTCACTTATTCTTGGATTAGGTTAGTTTTCCATTAATTTTTAATTCATACTTTTAGAACCCCTTATTCAATATAATTTGAATTGCATTATGGTCTAAAAAGGATACATTTAATATTTCTGCTTTCCTACATTTGGTTGTGAAACATTTTAGAAAGGAGTAAACCTTTTTCTCAGCAATACATGACACTTTGCAAAAAAACTGATCCACTACTGGGGCATTAAAACTCTTTCAGAAACTTTCTTTTTTGGCCATCTCCTCTTTCTAAGTTCTCTTCAATCTCTATCCTCTCACTCCTTCTCTGTCACCTACCACTATGGACATCCTTTTCCATCCTTGAAGAAAAATTTCTCTTTGAACTTGAAATGCTTTCAACTTTTCTTTTCTCCCATTTCAAAGACAAATTCCTAAGAAAAAGTCATCTATACTTGTTACCACCTCTTCAATTCTCAGTCACTTTTAATCTAGGTCCATCCTTATCACTCAGCTGAAACTGCTACCTCTGAGCTTACCAACAATCTCTTTGAGGCTAAATCCAATAACCCTTTCTTAGTCTTCATCTTTCTTGACATCTCTGCATCATTTAACACCATTACTTACTGTCTACTCTCAGATACGTTCTCCTCTCCGCTTGATCATTGCTAGACCATTAGGCATCTACCATATTCAAGGCATACCCTAGTGCTCTCTCCTAGATCTTCTTTTCCCAATCTACACTCTCTTAGTAATATTATCAGTTCATTTCAGAGAATTCCCAGATGTATGCATGCAGCCATTATCTCTCTCCAGTACCATGTCACCAAATGCCTGCTAGATATAATTAGAATGTCCCAAGCATATCCTCAACTCTACACGCTCAAAACAAAACTCATGACCTTTCAAACTTTTGTTCATTTCCTTATTTCTGTTGAGGATACCTCTAGCATCCATCTAGTTACCAAGGTTCGCCATCTTGGAATCATCTTCAGCTCTTCACTCCCTTTTGCTGGCCACATCAAAGGAAGTGCCAAGCTTACTTTCACAACTTCTTTTATATCTGCCTCCTCTCGACTCACATAACTACTACCCTGATTCAAATCCTCATCATCTCTTGCCTATGACTGCTGCCATAGCATCCTACTTGAACTCCCTGCCTCCAGCTTCTTTCCTCTCCAATCCTCATTGAAACCAATATTTCTAAATGCTACTAAAGTGATATTTCTAAAGCACAGATCTGGCCATGTCACTCTTCAACTAGTGTCTTCCTATTCCTGCTAGGATAAAACATAAAATCTTCTGTTTGGCAGAAAGCCCTCTAAAATCTAGCGCCAACCCATCTTTATAGACTGGCTTTGTTCCTTCTTGGGTTTCTATTCTTGCCAGCCTGGCCTGCTTGCTGTTCTCTGCATGTGACTTTTCATGCCCTGCCTCAATGCTTTGATGGGGGCTCTCCTCCATGCCTAGAGTTCAGTCCTCTCTGACTTCTACCCCATTTTCTCTTCATTTCACATCTCAGATACCACCTAAACAAGGTCCTTCCCAATCTGTGAGGTGCCAGTTCTATCTGGGCTTTGATTAGGGGGTTTTCAACATACTGTGTCTTACCTCAGTCCTGCCACACCACTCCTTCTCATCACCATGCACACCAACTTTCACTTACCATCTCTCACTCCTTCTCAGCTCTAACTCAGTGAGAATTAAATCAGCACTCCCCTTCCTCCTAAGGACCTACCTATGTATCAATTTAGGAGTCCACCATCCTCACTGGCATCCCTGCCCCAAACACACCTCTCTGGCAGATGTAGATGATCCCTACTCTAATAATATAACCAGTCGGAACTCTCCTGCTCACCTCTATTTGTGTCCCCAGTGCTTAGCACCATGCCTGGCACCTCTCATCTCCAGGTCTGGCTCTCTAGCCACTGAACTACTAGCTGCCTCTCCTAGAGATTCATGCTAACCAATTTTTGATGTAATTAAAAGGTGGAAGGGAAAGATGATCCCCATGGGCCTTTTACAGTATGGTTAACCATAGATCATACTGTTCAGTGCAAAATAATCTCTCTCTCTCTCTCTCTCTCTCTTCATCTCTCTCTCTCTCTCTTCATCTCTCTCTCTCTCCCTCCCCCTCTCTCTGTCTCTGTCTCTCTCTTCTTCTCTTTCTCTGTCTCTCTCTCTGTCTCTGCTCTCTGTCTCTGTCTCTGTTCTTTCTCCATCTCCCTGTCTCTGTCTCTCTCTTCCTCTCTCTCTGTCTCTCTCTTCCTCTCTCTCTGTCTCTGCTCTCTCTCTCTCTCTCTCTCTCTCTCTCTCTCTCTGTCTCTCTCTCTCTCTCTCTCTCTCTCTCTCTCTCTCTGTCTCTCTCTCTTCCTCCCCCCTCTCTCTGTCTCTCTCTCTTCCTCTCTTTCTCTCTGTCTCTCTCTCTGTCTCTGCTCTTCCTCTGTCTCTCTGTCTCCTGTCTCTCTCTTCCTCTCTCTCTCTCTTCCTCTCTCTTTGTCTCTCTCTGTCTCTCTGTCTCTGTCTCTCTCTTCCTCTCTCTCTCTCTCTCTCTCCCTCCCCCTCTCTCTGCCTCTCTGTCTCTCTCTTTCTCTCTCTCTCTCTGTCTCTGCTCTCTCTCTCTCTCTCTCTCTCTCTCTCCCTCCCCCCTCTCTCTATCTCTCTCTCTTCCTCTCTTTCTCTCTGTCTCTCTGTCTCTGCTCTTTCTCTGTCTCTCTGTCTCTGTCTCTCTGTCTCTGTCTCTCTCTTCCTCTCTCTCTCTCTCTCTCTCTCTCTCTCTCTCTCTCTCTCTCTCTCTCTCTCTCTCTCTCTCTCTCTCTCTCTCTCTCTCTCTCTCTCTCTCTCTCTCTCTCTTCCCCCTCTTTCTCTCTGTCTCTGCTCTCTGTCTCTGTCTCTGCTCTTTCTCTGTCTCTCTGTCTCTGTCTCTCTCTGTTTCTCTCTCTCTGCCTCCCCCCCCCCCCCCCTTAGCTTGATGGCACAGAGGCAACTAGATGGACCAATGCTCAGAGCACTGGCCTGGAGTCTGTCCTCAGACATTTAGTAACTGTGTGACACTGAGCAAGTTGCTTAATTTCTGTTTGCCTTAGTTTCTTCATCTGTGAAATAGGGATAATAGCAGTACCTATCTCACTAGGTTGTTTGGAGGATCAGATGATATTTGGAAAGTGCTTAACATCACATGGTAGGTCTTATGTAAATGCTTGTTGCTTTCAACTCCCATCCTGAGCACATGTGCATGCACATAATGCATAATGCAAGCATGTGTGTGTGTGTGTGCATGTGCATGTATGTGTAACTGAATACTAAGATGCAGGTCTTGACCACTGTGGGCAAAACCTCAATAAACTCTCGAGTCTAGCAAGTTTTGAAGATTTTAGCTTGAATTTTATTAATTTGCCAGTTTGCAAGTACTCAGGTCTCCACTAGGACACCGATCCTTTTCTCAATCTACACTCTCTTGGTAATATTACTAATTCCCATGGATTCAATCATTTCATTCAGAGGATTCCAGGATGTATTTGCGCAGCCCTCATCTCTCTCCTGAGCTCCAGTTCCACATCGCCAGCTCCCTGCTAGACGTGGTCAGGATGTCCCATAGTTCTCTCAAATCCAACATGCCCAGAACAGATCTTATGACCCTTTGACCCTGTCCTCCTTGATTCCCAGGTTTCTCTATTCTTTTTCATTATCATTAAAACTCTGAACAAACACTGCTCAGATAAGTGATTACTCTTATTTTGGAGCTGATATTTCCCTTTGATCTGATCAGATTTCATTTCTCTTTACCAGAACGGGTTCATGAATGTTTGGCTAAGGATGTAAAAGAGAGTGAATTAGCAGAATCTGTTAACTGTGTGGGAGCACAGGGAAGGGTATTGGGTGGCACACTTATTTGTTCAATATTCTTACCTGTAGCAGGCTAAAATGTGAAATAAATAGCTTATGCAAGTGAGAGAGGCAGAAAAAATGGTCAGAGTCCAAACACCTATAAGAACAAAAAAGGGCATCTTAATATTCTCTCCATACAATACAATACCCAGTTCAAATACTAAGTGTGCTCTTTAAAACCTGAATTATCCTATGCATTATACTACCCGGTATGCAAAAGACTTGGAAAGAATCTAATTAATTTAGCATGAATCATGATTTTCTGGTAGTAAAGTTTTCTGCTAAGGCCTTTTAGGAGGCCTCTCTCTATGTTGTCTTTTTATCTATAGTTACTTTTAGGATTCTTCTTTCTCTCCTAATTTTCATTCTAAAATAAGAATGGAAAAAATAAAATAAGAATAGAAAAAAACATTTTGAAAAGCTAAACTGCCATTTACCATTTTCATTAATCTTTAAGATTCTTATCTTCAGTTATTAAAGAAGAATCATTGTCCCAACATTTCATCAAAATCAGGAAAGTGTGGCATAGGTGGAGCACTAGACTTGGAGTCATTCTAACTTTGTTTTTAATTAGCTTGTGAAAATGAGCTTCTCTGGACCTCCATTTCCTCACCTGTCAATTGAGATGGTCAAACTAGGTGATCCTTAACGTTCCTATCAATTCTAAAACATATGCTTGATTTGATGATTCTTCTTGTTCTAATGTTTAATAGATCCATAATTATTTATAACTCATTTATAACTCATTTTTATAATTTATAACTCATAATATTTCCTTTTGGTTGTGGGAAGGTGAGAAATCTTCAGTGCTTAAAGCAAAAGACTAGGATGGGACAGCTAGAGGACTATCTCAGCAGTCAGAGAACCAGTCAAAGAGACAGGAGGTCCTGGGTTCAAATTTGGCCTCAGATACTTCCTAGCTGTGGGACCAGGAGTAAGTCCCTTAACTCCAGTTGCCTAGCTCTTATCACTCTTCTGTTTTAGATCCAATGCTTAGTTTTAATTCTAAGAAGATAGGGGTTTATTTTTTTAAAAAAGAGAGAAAAAGATAAATGAAAGAGTTAAATCAAGTTGTGTGAGTTAATGTGTGAAATAAGAAACAAAGAAGGAAGGGGATTAAATACTGTTTTTTACTTTCAGAATTTCTTTTTTTTTAATAAATTTAAATTTCAGGAGTTATGTCCCGTTATCACAGAGTAAGGAGAAGCAAGGCATTTTTGTAGCTAAATTTGTTCTCTTGCAGAAGACTGGGATAGCCTTGGATTCCCTGTTCAAGCAAAATAAGAAGGAGGAAGATAAGGAAGGAGAGGGACAAAAAACATGGATGTGCTGGTAAATGTTTGACAACTGAGATCACTGGAAGAAAATGTACTCACATGCTTTTAAGTATAATCTATTTTAAGTCTATTAATAATCTATATTAAGTCTTAATCTATTTCTTAAGTCTAGACAGTCAACAAAACAAGGTCCAATTTTGTAGCCATTGCTGCTTTTGGAGGTATAAATGCTTATGTTTAAATGATTTGGCCACAGAATAGGACAGGATTATTGGGAAAGACCTTCATGTTGGGAAAGGTTGAAGACAAAGAAGAAGAGGGTAAGATGGATAGACTGTGTTATGGAAATAAGGAACATGAACGTGGACATACTTGGAGGGAGAATGGAGGGTGGAATGATTGGGCATGCTTTGGTCCATGGGATCACAAAGAGTCAGATATGAATAAATGACTGAATAACAACAATAACAAAATGTTCATACTGAAGCTTTATCAATGAGACTTCTGGGCTTCAGCATATTCCTGGATGAAAAGCAGATGGCCAAAAGCAAAGGAGGGAAAAAAATGGCTGGTTCTCATCTGTTTCCACTTCATTTGATTTCTGACAACATGGGCAAAATGTGGTTAATTTCAAGCTCCTTGTAGGAGAGCTATTTTGATGGAGAAGAAGGTGGGAGTAATTAAAATTTCTTGATCACCCTATGGGATATTGAAGGTTATAATACCTTGATAGCTCATACCAAAGTAGAAAGGCTCTGAATACAAGAACCAGCTTAGCTAAATTTGGAGAGGCTCATGGTCAAAAGGCAGGATACTTAGAGATAAATTATCTTTGGCTACAGCAACTCATTAAGATTATATTTAATATACGACGTGGTCTGAGGTGCAATGAGAGGGAAAGTCTACTTAGACAAAATCATAGATCCTTAATTATCATATATATCTTAAGTATTAAGGAGATGATAAGTAAAAAGGAAACTAAAAGGAGAAATATTAATAAATAAAAAGAAAAAAAGAAAATGAAAAAAATTCAGCAGTGTTTTATCCCATCATTAGTCAAGTAGAAAGTAATTTAAAAGACAAAATTCCATTTTCACCATTTCCCTAATTTCTGTTTTCCCTCAAAATCCATGTTTGCAGGCTGGCCTTATTTCCAAACTATTCTATTAAAAAGCTTTGCTCAATTTTGTTTTGTTTTGTCAGTTGATTTAGGTGAAAGAACCCATTTGCAAAATAAGCTCTGAGCTGTGATCATTTCTTTTCATAGAACTGCAATCTCAGCCACCCATAGCACAGTAACTATACAGGGACTGATTTACCTTTTGCCACGTTAATCAGCTCCTTTATCCGTAGAATAGCTGGTGTCAGTACTCCTGTCTCATTAACTGAAGCAATGTAGCTCTCCAGTCCCCCCTCAAACACGTCTAGCTCTCGTACAATGTATGTGTATATGCAAAATTCAATTATAATGAACTAGGAGGAAAATGGAGGAAAGGTTTTAGGAATATTGTCATTACTCATGGCATAGCCCAAATGCACAATATTAATAAGCAATTTTAATCTGAAGACAGTTTCTTTTAGGTCATCCAGGCTCATTATCTTTTAAGATTCTCTTTTGGTTCTGCTTTATGTAAGAAATGTTCTATATCTCTACCTCGATAGAACATCAAAATAAATAAGTCCAGATATCCAAATGGGAGCTCATTAAATTGAATCAATTTGTTATTATAAGTACTCCAAGGTCATATTACTTTGGCAGATAAAAGGAAGACTTGAGGGGGACTTTGGAGTTGATCCAGGCAAAATAATAAAATCATCTCTTTTTTTGACAGTGTGTTTGTTCTATATTATTTCCCTTGATATTACATGAACAATCCAAGCAAGAACATGGATTTACTTTTGTCTAAATGATATCGATCATGGATTCCTACCCGTGAAAAGAGGAGTAGATTGGAAATCAGTAGACCTAGACATGAGTTCTTATGTCCATTCTGCTTCTAGCTAGCTATAACATCTTGGTCAGTTTTCTTATCTATCACTGGCACGGGGGCCTGATCTGATTGTGATAGGAGATTTAATAATCCAGACATCTTTTGGAGATCAGCCACATAAAAAAAGAGAAACTAATAACTTCTTGACAATGATCATTTCAGCCTTTAAAAGGTGGAAGAACTAACAAAGAGAAATTCTATACCAGAACTGATTCTCAGGAACAGAAAAATACTGGTTGTTTGGAGGTGGAAATGAAATGATAGGAACTCTGAGAGGGGAGAGTGGAAATAACTATTCCATATTAGAGTCTGGAAAGGAAAGGAAAGGAAAAGCCAGGTACTATGATAGGTAGCTAGATTTTAGGAAAGCAGATTTCAAAGGATTCATAGAAAAGGTATAGTCTAATATTTTTCAGGAAAAATCAGCTTTGGGGTAGAGGTAAAGATCTCAATGAAATTCTGTGAACATGAAAGGAAGTAATTCCAACAAAGAAGAAAAGTAAGGATTATCTAAAAAAAAATCCATTTAGAAACCCAGGGAATTTAACAGCCAACTTAGATTTTTTAAAAAAAGATATGAATGGAATTTGGAAGCAAGGGTAGATAATAGAAGATCAATAATATGGGAGCAGAATATAACTAATTTTAATACTAAACATTGATGTCACTTTAGAATAGTAGTAAGAGAAAGATAATTGGGGTTAATTAACTTGCCCCTGGTTACAAAACTGGGAAGTGCATGAGGACAAATTTGAACTCAGGATCTCCCATCTTTAGGACTGGCTCTCTGAGTCACTTAACTGCCTCAGCATGATGTAATCTTGTAAAAATAGCATATATTCCATAGCTCAGAATGAGCTGAGGCTCTGGGAGGTGTGTGGAACAATGTCCAATGACAAAAGGGAGGTGGTCCACTTCTTATATTGTTTCTGTTTTCCCTGGCAAAAAGAATGACATTTGCCTAGGAAATGGCTGAAGAAGAAAAGAATGACTAAAGAAAAATGATAAGTAAGGAGGTGGTAAGAGAGTGTCTCATTGTCCTTGATGAATTCAAGTCACTTATCACAGATGAAAGTACATTTTTGATTACTGAAAGAATTGTTGAATTGACTTTTGAAAGATTATGGAGAAAAACGGGCATAACACAGGACTAGAAAAGGGCAAATGTCCAGATTTTCAGGGGGAAAAATTCTAACAGACTTTGAAATATGTTCTAGGAGAAAGAAGCATGAGAACAAACATTTAAGTGGCTATTATGTGCCAGGCACTGGGCTAAGTGCTTTTCAAATGTTATCTCATTTAATTGGTGCAACAACCCTATTATGATCTCCATTTTACAGATGAGCACACAGATATTTAGCAACTTGCTAGTTGCACACAGCTAGTAAGTATCTAAGATCAGATTTGAACTCAGGTCTTCCTGACTTTATGACTTCCCTTTATCTACTGCACGACCGAGCTTGTCTAAAAGTCTTGACTTCCATTCCTGGTAAAACATTTTTCCTGCCCAGTCCAGAGGATGCTTCTGGCAGATGAGTCAGTTTTAGCATTTGTGAGGTGAAAGGTCTTTTAACATTTAGGTAGAGATCCTGAGGACCAGAGTCTGGTATGGGTTTTCAGGGAATCTTCCTGGGCAGTTCAAATCAAAACATTTATTTAAAGCTTAGAAAACACTAGGAACACAAAGACGAAAAATGGAGCACCTTGACTTCAAGGATCCTTTAAGGAATATAAGATGTATATAGCTACGTAAATATGAAAATAATTTGATTTTGGATAAACCACAACTATGTAGGGGGACAAGGAAACCTTTCCATGTAGTAATTGACACCCGAGATAAGCCTCAAAGGAAGGTAGGGATCCTATTTTAAGTTGGAGTTGGGGATGGAGAATATTCCAGGTATGAGAGAACTTCCAGGGACCAGAAATGGAATGTTGAGTTTGGGAATAATTAAAGCTTAATATTTATAATACTATTTTAAATGAATAATTTATAATATAATAATAGTTAATAGTTCATCCATTTTGGCTGAAGCACAGAATAAATTAAGAAGAGTAAAATAAAATATCTGGAAGTGTAGATGGGAACCAGATTATGGAATGCTTTAAATGCTGGTCTGGGAAATTTGTATTTAAAAATTTTTTTTTCCCATGGTTACACGATTCCTATTTTCCCCCTCCTTTCTTCCCTCCCCACTCCCGGATTTGACAAGTAATTTCACTGTGTTATACATACATTGTCACTCAAAACCTAGATAAATTTGTATTTTAGGCAATAGGGAGACATTAATGATTTGAAGCAGGGGAATGACATGGTCAAATATGAATCTCAGGAATAGTTATTTGGCAGCTCTGCCAAACATGGAGAAGAAGAGCTGTATAAGTAGAAATTTTCTACCTTTGAACTATTTTCTTCAGAATTCCTTTTTTTATTTCCCAGCATCCTTTTCCCTTCCTTTACGTGAGTCTTTATTGTATTGTTTATAAAATTTCTGGGACTCCTCCCTCTTTCTCTTTTTTCTAGAGACCACTGCTTGAGTTAGCTCCCTTTTAACTCTAGTTTTTATTTTAATAAATCCTATAAATATAATACTTGAGTTATTGTATATCAATTTTAATTCTCACAAAGTTGAAAGCAGGAAGACCAGTAAAGAGATTATTAAAATAGTTCAGGTGAAAGAGGAGAGAAGATGAAACGAGGATAGTGACTCTGTATAGGCAATTGATGTAAGGGATGTTATGAAGTTAGAATCTACAAGACTTGGCAACTGGATATGGATAAAGGGCTGGGATGAGGGAAACAAAAATCTAGGGTGATTCTGATGTTGTGGATTTGGATGACTTGTACTGGTGTCCTTGCCAGAAACCAGGAAGGGGGATAGGTTAGGGAGAAGAAAGAATGAGTTCCATTTTGTATGCTTTGAGTTTGAAGTGTTGATAGGACATCCAGGTGAAAGCAGGTATTCTAGTGATGTGAGCCTAGAGAGAGATCATGAATGATTTGGAATCCATCTTAAAGAGATAAGAATTATACCTTTGTAAGTTAATAAGATCCCTGAAAGAGGTTTTAGAACAGAATCTTGTTGGGGGGCACACCTATTAAACAGGTAGGAAATGGATAATGATTCAGGAAAAGTGACTGAGATGGAGTGGTCTTGGTAGTAGTTTTAATATTCAGAAAAGGAAGCAATGATTGCTAAGAGCCAGATAGCATCATCTAGGAGAGCTAGGTGGTACAGTGGATAGAGTCCTGGGCCTGAAGCCAGGAAGACTCATCTTCCTGAGTCCAAATTTAATCTCAGACACTTACTAGTTGTGTGACCCTAGGGAAGTCATTTAACCCTTTTTGGCTTCAGTTCCTCATCTGTAAAATGAGCTGGAGAAGGAAATAGCAAACCACTCTAGAATCTTTGCCAAAAAAGATACCCAAATGGGGTCACAGAGCTAGACTCAAAAGATGAACAATAACAAAAAGAACGAGTTATGCAGCACAACTCATTCCTTCTCTTTTTGGCAAGATTACTGGACTAAGCAGCTAACGGAAAATACTATAGATTTAACACACCTCATTATAGAAAAATATCTGATAAGTACCACATACTCCTTGTGAACAAAGTGTAGAGATGTGGGTTAGATGATAATGGTATTAGGTGGGTAGACTCATAGAATTTATACCAGGAAGAGACCTTTGAGGTCATCCAGTCAATTTTCACATTTTACAAGTATATAATGAGTAAGTGGCTCAGTCAGAATTTGAATCCAGCTCTTCTAAGTACCTCCAGCACTCTTTTGTCTAGAGCTTGTTTCCTCCTGTGAGTTTCAAAATGTTGTGGGGCGGGAGTGGGGAACTCCATCCCCCAGAGTGCCTCAAGGGTCCCTCCTACTTCCTGGTGTGGGATTGGTCTTGAATGGTCCCATGATGGGGGAGGGACCTCTATTTCCTGGAGTGGAATTGGTCCTGAGAGGACCAATCCCGTGCTAGGGAGAAACCACGCCCCTCCTGGGGTTTCTTGCTCTTTTATGAATGAGGGTGGTGGATGGGGAGGAGAAATGAAAGTGGTGAGTTAATTTCAGCTCAGGGAAACTCCAGTTGTGTTTGTTTGAATAAAGCTTTAGAGAGATCTGAGTGAGATAGGAGTCTTCTTTTTAGCTTTTTCCTACTTCCCATCCCCTCACCAAGGATGATTTGACCAGACCCAAACAATAGTAATCAATAGGCCAGTGTTAACTTGGAGGAAGATGCCTAATGGAGAACTCCAGAAATTTGTATTTGCCTGCATTCTACTGAGCATTTTTGACAGATTTAAGAGAAAGAAATAAGGGTGTGTTGATTAAATAGGAACATAAGGGGGGAAAACTAACACTTCAGATACAAATCAGAGTCCAAAATGATGTGCACAGGCAAGAAGGTTGAACTGGATCTAAGAAAGAATGAATGAAAAACAATGCAGGAAGTGCTTACTCCTTGGGTAACAAATAGAAAAATGAGATAGTCTCTGTTCTCTAAGAACTATTATCCTAAAGGGGAGAGGCAGCTTATATGGGGTAAAGGAGGCCAGGGAGGGTATGTTAGTCTGGGAAGTCACAGGGATGGAGACTAGAGCCAGAGGAATGGTGTGCTCTTTCTGGGAGCAATAGCAATCTGGATTTGACAATGGAGGCCAGAGCAAAAGGTGGAAAGCCAGGGTGGGGGAGGCAGCAAAGGGAGAATATGTATATCAGGAGGTAAGAAAATGATTAGTGAGATGTGACTTTGTACTTAGATAGTCGGTGAATCAAGGGAGCAAGTTTCCTAAGGTGGACATTTCAAAGATGAATGTATTGAGTTCCCTGGGGCATGTGATCTCGGGAAGTCCAGGAATCAGGTGAGTGCAGTAACACTAGCAGGGCAGATAGAAAGAAGATGGCCAGGACACGAAGCATGACTGAGGTCAGAGAGATGTATGTAATGGACCGTGAGAATCTGCACTCGCATACTCAGTCCATTGGCCTGGAATGTGCCAGGAGAAGAAAATAGTGGGTGGAGAATGTGAAATATGGCTGGGCTGGCAGTCAGGGCAGCATGGGCCCAAAGCTGAATGGATTAAAACTCTGAGGGTCTGACCTCTGGAAGTCCAATGGTTCAGAGTGAAATTTAAGGGCAGATGACACAAAAATAGGACGTGAAGCATTGCTGAAGATGGCTAGGTGTGACTGTACTCACACAGTCACCATTAAAGACAAAGTGGGTCCTGGAGAGAGGAAATTAGTAATATACTGATAAGGTTTTGATAAGTTAAGGAATTTTGGAAAGTTGTTTCAGAGGCTGAAGAGTGGCTGACCCAGAAAGAATTCTGGGCCAGTTTGGAATTAAAAGGGGGAGGGGTAAGAAGAGTTGTGAGTCAGTTAATCCCTGGCTACTGTGGGGATTAGCCAGCTCTGCTCTCTCTCTGACCTTAGCCCAGTCTGTGAGGTGAAAGGAATATCTTGGAGTTCACTTTCCTCACTGTGAGAAACATCAGGAAGAAGACTGTCTCATACCTGCTGCTGTGACAATTTTGTTTGGAGGAAGAAAGATCAGAAGACCTGTACAGTGAGCCTCTGACATTTTGGCTCTCTGTCTTTGTATACTTGGTGGAGACACCCCTAATATAGATCATTTTCCTTCTATATAAGGATTTAGTTAGCCTAGTTAGATAGTGGTTTGGGGTCTAGTTATTGATAAGGAGTTTGGAAGAATAGCTTGGGTAAATTCCCAAGACCAGAAGAATTTCACCTCGTGGTGAAAGGAAAGTGGGTGGAGAATTTAGTTCCCTTAGAACGAATTAAGGCATCCTGTTATATTAATCCTTATATTTAACTATATAATACAAATAAATAGATTATATATATATATATATATATATATAAATAATAGTCCCCAAGGCAATTCTGTGCACTGAGCCCAGTGGGAGGTTCAATCCTGAACTTTCCTTCAAGGAGGAGAACTAGAGTACTTTGTAAACATCTAGCAAAGTACACACAGCAGTATCCTCCTTACTAACACATTTATTAGTATCATTATTACCGTCCCAGGGACATTTCCTTTCTTCATAAGTATTATGCCAGCTGGCTTTTCACATTCGTTCCATATATCTGATATAGAATTTCAGAGTGGAGAGGGAGTGAGACAGCTAGACCCTATCAATCTAGTTACCTCTAATGTCTTCTTGAAAAATAGTCACCCAGTCTTGCTTGAAGACTTCCAGAGAAGAGAAATATACCACATGTGAAGCAATCCCTTCCACTTTTACCATTTTATTTTTGGAAGCTTTAATTTGCCTCCTTTCAATGTCTGCTTATTACTTAACTAGTTATCAGTTTCAAGTCCAAACAAATAGAACTAATCCATTTCTACCTTACCAACCTTGAGATTTTTGAAAGCAGCAATTATGTCTTCCCTGGATCTTCTTTTCCGCAGGTTAAGTGTGTCTCGTTATTTGGGAGAGTACAGGGTGGGATGCATGATATCAAACTCTTATTTTTTTAAATCTCATTTTTCCAAATACATGTAAAAACCATTTTTAACATTCCTTTAAAATTTTTTGAGTTCCAAATTCTCTTCCTTCCCTCCATTGAGACTATAAAAAATATGATATATGTTGTAGATATCCAGCCATGCAAAACCTATTTCTATATGACTCATGTATCAAGTTCCTTTACTCACTCCTAGGGGGTACAGTACTGGCCCTAGAATCAGAAAGACCTGATTTCAAATGTGGCCTCAGATACATAAAAGCTGGGTGACCTTAAGCAAGACATTTATCCTCCATCTGCCTTGGTTTTCTCTTCTTAAAATGGGGACAATAATACCACCTATCTCCTAGTGTTGTGAGAAGAAAGTAAGATATTTGTGAAGTGATATTTAAACTACAAAGCATTATATAAATGCTAAATAGTATTGTTATTGTTGTTATTATTATTTTATTAGGCATGTACACGAGGCCTCAAAGCACTTTGATTGGCCTCCTCTGTATTTTTCCATCCTATCAGTTGTTCAATCAATAAAATTAAGCAAGCATGATGCTGTGCACTGGGGATACAAATACAATAAATAAAGCAATTCCTCTCCTAAGGAGCTTACATTCTAATGGAAGAGACAACAAATACCTGTTTAATAATATGCAGAATTAATATAAAGGAGATAAGTGCTAGGTAGTTAGGGTAGGTAGATAGCCCCACTTCTGACATGTCAACCTTTGTGAGCAGCTAGATGGTGTAGTGAATAGAGCATCATGTTTGGAATCAGGAAGACTCATCTTCTTTGTTCAAATCTGACCTCAAATGCTAACTGTGTGCCCCAGGGAAAATCACTTAACCTTATTTACCTCAGTTTCCTCATCTATAGGATGCTCTAGAGAAGGTATGGCAAACCACTCCAGTGTCTCTGCCAAGAAAACCCCAAATGGGGTCATAGTCAGACATGATTGAAAGAAATGACTAAACAAGTTACGGAGGGAGGACTGAAGTAGTTGTCAGGAATGGTTCATGTTAAAGTGCTTGAACCATAAGTAAGAAAGAAAACAGGGAGTCTATGAAATAGAATCAAGGAGAGAATAGATTATAGACCTGACAGAAAGCCTGTACGAAGGGTCAAAGATGAGAGTTGTCATGTACGAGGAACAGAGATAAAAGCTCGTTTCCTTGGATCCTAGAGTGCAGGAGGCAGAGTAATGTCCAGGGAGGCCTGCTTGGGAAGGGCTTTAAAAGCTAAACAGAGGAATTTATATATTATCCTAGAAGCAAGGGGGAACCAGTAGAGTTGATTGAGTAGGGGAATGACACGGTCAGATCTATTCTCAAGAAAATTACTTTGACAGCGGTAGGAAGGATGGATTGTAGTGGGGAGACTTGAGAAAAGATCAGATAGCAGACCTTTGCGGTAATCTAGAAAAGAGCTGATGAGGGCTTGAACTAAAGGGATAGTTGTGTGAGTAGGGAAAAGGGGTCAGTTGAGAGATATTATGGAGGAAGAAGATTTGGCCATGACTATTTGGTGTGAGAGTGAGGAGTCTCAGATAAAGCCAAGATTATGAACCCGAGAGAATGAAAGAATGAATGAATAAATAGTAGTGTCTTTGGCCTGAAAAAAAAATACTATTAGATTAGGCAATGACACAAACAGGGAAGTCTGGAAGAAGTGAAAGATAATGAGTTCTATGTTAACTTAGTTGAGTTTGAGATGTCTCTGGGCCATCCAGTTTGAAACATCCAATATATAATGGGTGATAAGGGATTGAAGTTCAGGGGAAAAACTGAGCCTGAGAGCCATCTGTATAGTAATGGTCATTAAACCATTTGGAAGTGATGAGGATAGCAAGATAGAGATAGAGAAGGGATTCTGTGTGACTTTTCCTATTCTCTAGACTCTAGAACTATGTAGAGTTGGTATAATGTAGTAAAGTACATAAGAAAATTTCTGAGTCCTGGGAGAGCCTAGGAGAGAATATTGGGGATCCCCTAGAACTAGGGGGCATGATTTGGATGAAGAACCAGCAGAGGATGCTAAGAATGAACTTCCAAGGAAGCTATACTTCTCAGTGAACCCCAAGACTACATGGACTGCCATACAATCCATTGACTGATCTTGAGCTTGCTGCTCATTAAAGTCCCCAAATCTTTTTCAATATGATCATGACAGTAAGGGGTTACTCTGCTATGTTTACCTGGCAATGTTTTAAGCAATACTATGTTTGAGATTTTTGTTGTTGTTCATTTGTTTCAATCATATCCAATTCTCTGTGAACCCATTTGGTGTTTTCATGGCAGTGAAGTTTTCATGGAGTGATTTTCCCTCCCTATTTCCTTCTCCAGCTCATTTTACATATGAGGAAACTGAGGTAAGCAGGGTTAAGTGACTTGCCCGAGTCACACAACTACTAAGTGTCTGAAGTTAGATTTGAACTCAGGAAGATGAGTCTCCCTGGCCTCCTAGATCTGGCACTCTATCCACTGTACCACTTAGCTGCCCCTTTCTGAGATGAAAGTTTAAAATATCAACCGTAAATGGCCCATACTATTTACAAAGACATTTTAGATCAGAGCCTGAACTGAATTGAATTGAGACATTCACATGGTTAGGAACTCAGAGATAACTGTACTCAATTTCACATCTTGAATGGAAATTCTTAAGGCTTAGGACATTTGAAACAAAAATATTAAAAGAAACTCACCTCTGACACAATTTCTCAATAGCATTCCTATGACTTAAAGTGATCGTGTTTGAGGGATTTACTATGTAGATATAAAGAAAAATAAGCTAAACATAAGAGATTTGTGACTTCATTTTTGTGCAATCATCTTTTTCTTTGTATACAGAAATACTGGCTTTATTTGTTTTTTTTTTTTTTAATTTGGAATTAAATAAAACAAAATGTTGGGAAAAAGTAAAATGATTGTGCCTTTCGATATGTGTGGGCTAGACAAGGATCGATTTACTTACAAGATATAAGCAGATAAAGGCTAGCACGGTAGAACCAATCATTCGACTTGGGAATTGAAAATATGGATCCCATTCATAGATCCTACGTTGGAACCAGGATTTTTCTTCCTCCCTGTAGATAAATAAACCCACATATATCTGAGGGGGATGAATTAATAGTAAATCATTGTTTTTTAAAACCATGCCCTTTTCCTTCATCATGTGGATGTTGGGTTCTGTTTCTTGTGTTAACGCTAAAGGGGAATTTTTGTGAAATCCTGCTACTTCTCTATACTCGTTACCTGTCTGTAGAAACTTTTGTTATAGGCTACCTCAATGCCCCTATAGTACCCAAGTCCATGGGAAGCGTGCTTAGGAAATGCAAGTAAAGGATGGATACTTGAGCATTCTATGATGCTTATGAAATCACACGTGAGTTATATGCTTTGAAAAATCCAAGGTGCTATAAAATATGATATCATTATATTTTACCCTTTCCATTTTGCTAAGATGCCATCTTTAGCATCTAAGTAGGGTAGTGCTTTTGTTTGCCAACTCTTATGACAAAGCTAGTATAGTAATATGTAATGTCAGAGAAAAAGGTCATTCAATAAAACATGAAGTTTCTACTATGTTCCAGGCACTATACCAACTGCTGGGATTACAAAGAAAGGCAGAGGGAAAAGTTGGGTGGCTCAGTGGATTGAGAGCCAGACCTAAAGACGTGAGGTCCTGGGTTCAAATCTGACCTCATAAATTTCTTAACTGTATAACCCTGAGGAAGTCACTTAACCCTCATTACCTAGCCCTTACTGCTCTTCTGCCTTGGAACTAATATACAGTATCAATTCTAAGATGGAAGGTGAGGGTTTAAAAAATTATCCATCACTAATTTTCTGGTACTTTTACTATTTTTCATGACTTCTTGATGCTCCCATTATTAAGAAAATATTGATAAAGTCCTTGGCACATAGTAGGTGTTTAATAAAACCTTGCTTCCATCCTTCCTTTTCTTCATTCTCAATGACATAGGCTACTTTCATCTCTCTCTTCTTTTTAAAATTAAACACTAGCTCATTGGACATTGAAAACAGCTTCTCATTTAGTTAGTACAAAGCTGAATAACCTTTGTCACATGAACCTGAGAAGCTATGGTTGAGACTGGGTTTCCAAACTAATTTGATTTGGGGCTTGAGATATGTTGCCATCAACTGCAGATGCTGTTCCAGAAATGTGTAATGGTTTGAGGATATAGGAGAATTAGGGAAATCGTAAAGCAAAATAGGGAAAGTGAGAGCTGTATCCTTACCTTGCTCCCCTTCCACAATTGTCATATGCAGTAAATATTTCTGATGTACAAATAATTTCATATTTAATCATTTTTGGGGAGAAATATTGTTAGCATTGGCATTTTCTCACAGAATATTTCTTTTAAAAAATTCCTTACTTTCTGTCTTAGAATCAAGTTGGTTCTAAGGCAGAAGAGTGGTAAGAGTTAGGCAATTGGGGTTAAATGACTTGCCCAGGGTCACACAACTAAGAAACGTGTGAGGCTAGATTTGAACCTAGGTCCTCCCATCTCTAGATCTATTTCTTTATCCACTGTGTCACTTAGCTGTCCCTCACAGAACATTTCTTGACATCATGTGGCATGCCAGAGTTCAATGGGGACAGTCTGGGCATTTGAGCAGGGCTTTATTTAGCTAATCCAAAATTGGGGGCCCTTCTTATATGGACCTTTTTTGAACTTGTTCTTCAATTTCTGATAGTTCTATCCTCCTCTGTCTCTGTCTTTGTCTCTGTCTCTCTGTCTTTGTTTCTGTATCTCTCTCTACATATATGCATATATACATGTATTTACTTATCTGTGTAAATCTTGTTTTCCAGAGTAGAATAAAAGTTCCTTGAGGGCAAGAAATGTCTTGGCTTTTTTTGTCTGTATCATAGTCATATCATTTAATAAAAGCTTATTGAATTGTGTTTTCATTAAATGCCATAATTTATATTTATTACATGTATAATGACTGTATAATTTTCATGTGGCAAAAATACATAAAAGTTTAAATGGTTATGTTTTAAACTATACTACAGGAGACTAGTCTGCAAACTGCCTGGGGAAAAATGGAGATAGAGAAGGGATTCTGTGTGACTTTTCCTATTCTCTAGACTCTAGAGCTATGTAGAGTTGGTATAATGTAGTAAAGTACATAAGAAAATTTCTGAGTCCTGCTGTTTTAGCTCAAGTGAGGTATTCATTGACATTCAAAAGAAAAAAAAAGAAGAAGAGAGTCTATAAAGGATTATTTGGGGAGGATGAGATGCCATTGAGCCAACCCTTCCTCCCAAGAATTATAGAAATGTAGGTAAGGGATAGAGTAAATTTCATGAACTAGCTTTAAGGGAAAAAGAGGAGAATTTGGATACATGCCCTGGGACAAAATTCTGAGGGGAGAAGGATTGTGGTAGTTTTGTACTGGCATTAACTGTCATTTCACTGTCTGCTCTTTTCCCACTGAGCTGGAAGAAGGAGATTTTGCTCTGACAGATTTTTCCTTAGTTATCATAATCTTGTGGAGAGATTAGTGACTCCTTGGTTGAGAATATGCTTTGGAGTGAACTGTTTTCCCTGAGCACAGAGACCATCTGCCAGTGATCTATCTGCCAGATATCCTCTTGGCCAAGGTAATCCAAAGATTGCCACCTGAGACTTTGGGTTATATAGTGCAGCCAACCCCAGGCTTTAGGTAAGGGCTCAAGTTTCAACTATGAATCCTTTCCTTTTCCTCTTTTTGTCAATCCCTAGTATGTAGATGAGTTTAGAGTCAGATAACTTTTGGGTTTTTTTAAGATAAGAGCAGGAAAATATAAGAAGGGCTTGAGAAGAACAGAAGAGTGAGCCCCATGAGGGAAGGCATAGATTGGGGGGAGGAGATATAATTGGACAGATTTAGGACTGTATTTATAATTTCCCTACCCTTAATAAACTTTGTTTTACTGTTTGTGCTTTACTGGCCCTGTGGAGGTTCCTAGGTGTATTGTATCATCTCACATCCATCTAGGAAGGGTCCTTATTTCAGAATCATAGGGAAGAATGATGAACATTAGAAGTCTCAGAGAGCCTATTTAAGCTTGAGATCAAAAACTGAATCTTACTGTTCTGGTGGTTTCCTCATGAGTTGTTTCACATGTTCAGCTTGATGAACTTCTAGAAAAGAGCTTTCTTCCTATGAGAAAAGGAGAAGGGTTTTTACCTTTTTAGTCTCCTAATACTTTATTCCCTTCTCTGCACTCCATGCTCCAGTTATACTGGCTAATTTGCTATTTTTCACATGGGATACTCCATCTTCAACCTGGTGATTTTTCACTGGCTACTTCCAATGCCTGGAATGCTTTCCATTTTCACCTCTACCTTACTAGTTTCTCTGACTTCTTTCAAGACTCTGCTCAAAACACACCATCTATAGGAGGTCTTTCTTTAAAAAACAAAAAGAAAAGCAAAAAAAAACCTTTACCTTCCTTCCGTCTTGGAATCAATACTGTGTATTTGTTCCAAAGTAGAAGAGTGGTAAGGGCTAGGCAATGGGGGTTAAGTGACTTGCCCAGGGTCACACAGCTGGGAAGTGTCTGAGGCCAGATTTGAACCTAGGACCTCCAATCTCTAGGTCTGACTCTCAATCCACTGAGCTACCCAGCTGCCCCCTAGTAGGTCTTTTTTGACTCTCTTTACAGGGCCCCTTTGCAACTAATGCCTTCCCCCTTTAGGTGATTATTGTTGTAGTTAAACCATTCATTTATATTCAGCTCTTTATGACCCCATGGATTGTACTATATATGAGGTTTTCTTGGCAAAGATATGGGAGTGGTTTGCCATTTCCTTCTCCAGTAGATTAAGGCAACAGAGGTTGAGTGATTTGTCCAGGATCACAGTAGCAAATGTCTGAGTCTGGATTTGAATTTGGGTCTTCCTGACACCTGGCCCAGTGCTTTATCCACCAAGCCATATAGATTACCTTCCACCAATTCTGAAAATATCTTGTATGTACCTGGGGAATAGGAGCAATCATTTCCCCCATTTTACATTTGAATAAACTGAGGCAGAAAAGTTGAGTGAGTTGTTCAGCTCCCACAGCTACTAAGTATGTGAGGCCATATTTGAACTTAGGTCTTCTTGCTTCCAGGCCCCACATTCTATTTAATGTGCCATCTATCTGCTCCATGAAAAGACCATTATTCTCTTGTTTCCCTATGAAGTTTATCATTTGTTGCTTTTACCTTATGTCCCTAACCTGCTAAGATTTCTCCCTATTTCTGAAAATTGCTGCAATGCTTAAATGAAGTAATTTCCCCCACCTTCTCTCACCTTTTTATAGCACCTTAGTTGCCTCTGGCAACAGATTTCTATATTCTATGCAGAAATAAGGAAGAAAAATACTCCAGTTGTTTGTCTGCTCATCTACCCAAATTCCCCTAATATTCCTTGGAACTGGAGAATTGAAACTTCCAAAATGTCAGCATTTTTTTCAATGTGTGTTATTGTCCCAGAATGGAAATCTTTTCTGAATAAAAAAGATAAAGCTGAAGACCCCACCCTACAATCTCCATGATCCTTCTGAGAGCTTCTAGGAGCTAAAACTTTATGAGTGTGGGGAAAGAGTAGAATGAACAATGAGGGAAAATTCATAAATAGTTATTTTTAATGCCAGAAATTCTATTCTCTACAGCACTTGGTTATCCTGTGACAGTAACTCACATTGACATAAATGCTGGTAAAGAGAGTGATAAGCAGAGTTGCTTAGTGGAGAGAGCAAACCTTGAATCCAGGAAGACAGTGCCCCTCTGACACATAGTGACCTGAACAAGTCACTTAACCTCCAGGCATCTCTGTCAGACTCTAATTTGAGTAAAAAATGGCAATTTGCATTAAAAAGAGAGTTGCTTCATCCGGGAGTTTTTCTATAATTAAATTATAAGTCTCATCCTGTTGTGATGGATATTGATCTTGTAATTGATTTTGGCCAGTTCACTGTCAGTTGGTATTGATTAGTATCAATACAGCTATTATAGCCTAGCTGGTTCTGTCGGTAGATGAAATTGGTAGGAGACAACTACTATAAAACCTATTTATTTAAACTATAAGAAGAAACAGGGACAGGATCCAGGATTTAGAAATAGGTCAGGATAGGAGTTGTCAAATCTATTTTTCCCTGAACTAATCAATACTAAAAAAAATCCTCTGTCCTGCAAAGGACTTCTTCTCGCCTGATAAAATCAGGCCTAACTTAACTCCTTTACTATTTATTTAATATGTCTATCTTACTAAGCTAAGCTAATTATAATTCTTCTAAAACTCCTTTAGTTATATAATAGATTTCCTGCTTGACTGTGTCTCTGTATCTGCCCAGTCAGTCAGCTTCTACTCAATTTCTGACAGGCTACCGCGATGGTGGTCTCTGTTGTTCTCTGCTGCCCCCTGTGGTATTCCAAGGAACAGCTTCACCACTATCCCCCTCAAAATCTTCTCAGATGTAAGATGTTCATCAAACTCTAGACACCCACTCTCCAGGAGCAAGCTCCAGAGTGTCTCGGTTTTTCCAACTGCCCTTTACTAGGGAGGGCTAGGAATTCTTTACCCATGACCTACCGGAAATTCTTCTCTCTAGCTTAAAGGAGCCCAGGTAACATTTAAAACGTCTTCTCCAGCCTACTCTTACTTCTAACTATCCAGAGTAGTTAATTACTAGCTAATTAGGAAATTGATCATCATAATCCCTGTCCCTGTGGCTACAGTGCTTTGAGGTTTTTACAGTCCTTTCCTCACAAGGATTCCGTGAGGTAGCTAATAGAACAAGTATTCTCATTCCACTTCATTGATTTAGAAACTGAAGACATGATCAGTATCAACCGAGTAAGTACTGGAGATAGAATTTCAGTTCAGGTGGTTGGAGTCAAAACCCAGCCTTCTTTTCATTACATTGAGCTGTTTCCTAAGTCTTACACACACATGCTGTGATGTTTATAACCCACAGGGTTCATCCTCAACAATTACTGGGGACCAGAGCTGTGAGTAACGATTTATGTACCTGGGACAAGCACTATCTAAGTGTCCTTAGATATTCAGTTGCAGGGCAACAGTGGCTGATGCCCCAGACATCCCAAAGCAGCTGTGGATGCAAGGGAAGCAGGAGGCTCCCAATTAGGGGAGAGGTAAGAAGTTTATACCTGGATGAGATAGGAAATGAGTCTTGTGGTAGTTTCTTATTTTAAGAAAATATTCTTGCTAACTTGATGCTGAGTTCATTTATTTTTCCCCGATGAAAGATTAAAGGCACTATTAGTACCTTCTAAATTCGGTACTCTGAACAAAGCCCCTGTCACACTGTCTTAATTATGATTCTTTCTGAGTTAGGCAAATGCTCTGTCTGTTGGGAGATATGGGAAAACCTACATATAAGATGTCAGAAACAACTGAAATTGGTCTATTTTATTGGTCTATAAAGGAGGGAAGACTTTGTCTTGGTCTATAAGGACTGATTGTTTGCTCTGGCTCACCAAATAATTGGGGAAAGGTGATGAAAAGGGGCCATTTGTCTGGTGTGATAAGAAAGATGAGGGGAAGGCTATGTAATAGAGAAGATGTTTCTAAGCCTGGGGCATTTTGCATGGTGCTGCACATGGAGGAGGAGACTCCCAATTAGTACAGAGAATTCTGATGCCAAATTGGGGTAGTGTTGGTACAATACCTTTTGGGAGGAGAGACATTCTCTGAGAGACAGAGATAAAGAGACAGAGGCATAAGAGAGGAGAGACACACACACACACAAAGAGAGAGAAAGAGAGAGAGAGAGATAGAGAGAGAGAGAGAGAGAGAGAGAGAGAGAGAGAGAGAGAGAGAGAGAGAGAGAAAGAAGTGATGGAGAGACAGAAAAAGAGCAAGAAGAAATGAGATGAGGAAAAAAGAGAAGAGAGAATGAGAAGAAAAGAGAAAAAGAAAGAAAAGATGGAGAGAGAAAAGAGCAAGAGGAGAAAGAAGAGATATGGGATGAGAAGAAAGAAGAGAGAGAGAAAAAGAGAGAGGAGATGGAGAGAGAAGAGACAGGGAGAGAAAGAAGAGATGAGAAAGATGCTTTGGAGAGAGACAAAGATACAGAGAACATGTCTCTTTGAATGACATCTCTTGGTTTAAGCTCTTTCATACGAAGGACTCATTCTCTCCTGTGTATTTTTCTGGTACACTCAAATATTTGAAACTTTTCCAATTTGTCTTTGCCCTTTTGAGTGAATAAATGAATTTCCTTGGCACTTACAATTTTGATGGTCTTTTGAGTAACCAGCATTCAGTGGGGGCATCCATGCCAGTTAGCGTAAGTGGGGTTATCTTCTCTGCTTAAGGAAGTGGCTGTTATTTTGAACCTATATCAGCAACATTTTGGGGGAAAGATGTATAGAATTCAAATCCAGTACCTTTCTTAGAGGAGGCAGCTAGGTGGCTCAGTGGATAGAGTATCAGCCCTGGATTCAGGAAGACTCATACTCCAAAATTTAAATCTGCCTCAGATTCCTATGAGCTATATGATAGCAGGTAAGTCACTTTATCCTATTTGTTTTAGTTTCCTCATCTGTAAAGGGAGCTGGAGAAGGAAATGGCAAACCACTGGCAAACTGAATGCCAAGAATATCCCAAATGGGATCACAAAGAGTCAGATGATTGAAACAACTGAACAACAACCCACCACAACAAAACCTCTCTTAGAGGCTGGATAAAAAAGTGATCAGACTCATGGTCCAGTCTCTATCTCAAGGCAGGAAGTGGAATCTCCCTTGAAAAGGGTTGGGCAATATTCCAAGGATAATTATTCTGGCTACATTTTAGATAATCCATGTGGACATACATATCTTGTGTACATGGGCACACAGGCATCTTAAATAGACAACCATAAAGCGGGCTGTATTTTTTAAAAAATGGCATTGATGTGGATATGGGTACTACTCACCTTTTGAACCTCCAAACCCAGATGAATCTTCAGGGCTTTTGCAAACATGTACACAAAACGTCCTAAGAGGAAAGCCAGACACAGCAAGGAAGGCCAATAAAAAATAACTGTTTCATATGCCCCAATTAGCTGCAACAGAAATCAAAACAGACAAATATAGGACTTCAGAAATCTCATGTGCAAGAAGGAAGGAGAGAAGGAAAGGAAGAATATCTGCCTTAAATATGGTGAAAATTTGCCTCTGTTATCCTTGCTTGAATAATGATGCATCAAAGGGTGAAGGAGGCTTAGAGATCCTTTATCTAATTCTACTCCTTCAACACGATGCCATTTTATGTGGAGGAAACTGAGTCTCAGAACAGTGGAGCAACTTGTTCAGGGACACGCAGCTAGTTTGTGGTGGATTTGGTACTAGAAGCGAGGATTCTGGTGCTGACTGTGAGTTGTGATACAGTGGAAGATGTTAAGGAAGACTGAGAACAAATATGCCTTCAGATACTCAGTAGCTGTGGGAACTTGGGAAGTCACTTAATCTTTGTCCTAGTTTCCTCAACTGTAAAATGGGTACAATATTAGTATCCATCACCCCAGGGTTACTGTGAGAATCAAATGTTTGTAAAGTTTTTAGCACAAGGTTTTAGCACATACGAGGTGCATAAAAAAGCTTATTTTCTTTCTCTTCTACCACCATCTTTCCAGTTCTCTCTTATGTTGAGGCAATGGCTTCATCCAAGAAGTAAATGGGATAGTGTGTAAGAAAGTGCTTTGTAAACTGTAACTTGATATCCAGATGTGAACTGTCATTAGGATTTTTCTTTTGAGAGGTAGTTTATACCAATGAAAAGCATTTGTCCATTGAGAGTTCCTTACTTTAATGAAATCAGAGTTCCAGGTTATTATTGTGTGATTTCCTGCCACTGATAACAGACTGCAACCTTCTAACACCTATGGTCTTAGACTGCTGCCTTAGACTCAAATAGGTTAAGTGACTTCCCCATACTTAGAGGAATAGTAAACATCTGAGACAGAATTTGAACACAGGTTTTCCCAGATGCAAGTGTAATGCTTTTTAAAAAAAATCATAACAGGTTACTTTATGTTCAGCATCATAATTCCCCTAAATGAATGGCTGATAAAGAACTTGATATTTTAGCTTTTCCATAGTTACTTTATTTTCCAGAGGCCATTCTTGAAGACTAAACAACTCAAAGGAATACATTTCTAAAAGTGAAATTTCAGGCACCATGACAGGTAATAGGAAAATTTCTTGGTTCGTAGACTTGTTCAGTGCCCCAGTCTTTCTACTCTTAAGGATTGCTCTGACTCAGTATCTCATTTTTGCATTAGGTTTGGTCACAAGGTTACTGTTTTCCATATTCCATTTAATTCTTATCATATACTAAGACATGAAAAAATTATTGTTTGACAGGTTTGTTATTTATTAATTGTTCAGAAGAGAATTTTGTCTTAAAAAAAGTTTTTCCAGATAGTTTCTTTGAAGCAATCTTGGTTTAATTCTGTAGCTTTGAGAAATAAAGGAAATCTAATGCTCCAACAGTGATATTTCAAAGCATGTTTGACACCAGGGTTTCTGAATGTTGGTTGAACAACTACTTTAATACCCGAACACCTCTTTTTATGATAGCCTAAGTGTGTAGGTGGTGTTTATATGTGAGGAATAGAGAAGAGAATAAGCATTTATATAGCACCTACTATGTGCCAGGACATACTAGAGAAGGAAATGGAAAACCATTCCAGTATTCTTGCCAAGACTATTGGATCATGTAGAATTGGACACAACTTGAACAGCAACAAGAAATAAGTGAGGAATTGTGCTGAATGCTTCACAAATGTCCTCTCCTTTGATCCTTAAGACAATCCTAGTAGGTAGATACTATTATTATTTTTATTTGTGTAAACTGAAGCAAAGAGAAATTAAGTAACTTGTCCATGGTCACACAGCTAATAAATGTCTGAGGCTGGTTTTGAATTAGGGTTTTCTTGACTCTAGTCCCAGTACTTTTTTCTGCGATGCCGCCTAGCAGCTGTACGTGACTGCTACAAATATTATGGGCTAGGGCTGTTACAAATATCAAATATTAGGTCTAGGGCAGTGATGGTGAACCTTTTAGAGACCAAGTGTCCAAACTATAACTCTCACACTAAGTGTAAGCCACCTGCCTTATCCCAGATAGGGGAGTTAGGGAGTGTTCCTATTGGTTGCTGGGCAAAGGGGTGGGTGAAGTGAGGAATGTCCTCAGGTATGTGGAGAGGGGGAGGGCAGCATCCCCCCTCTGGCATACTGTGGCATACATGCCATAGGTTTGCCAGCATGGGTCTAGAGAATGGAAAAGGACGCCAAGGTTTGTTCAGTATAATGTTGCTATTTTGTCTAGTAGCAAAAATGCTGGACACGGGTACAAATCCTGACTGTCACTTATTAGCTATGTCACTTTAGACATGTCCTTTAATTTTCTCTGGACCTCTGTTCCATTATTGGAAAAAAATAAATGTTTTGGACTCCATGACCTCTAAGAGACTTTTCAGCTCTGCGTCTGTCTCAGATGCTATGACTCTTACCTTTTTCTCAGCAGAAAAGTCCCTGAGCTTCAAAGCATCCTGCTTGGGAGCATCCCCCTTAGGTTCGGGGTACTTGAGGTACTCCTGTTGCTTGATACTAATTACTAATGCTCTAACACTTGCCAAGTACTTTATACTCATTCGTTGTCTCATTTGAGGCTCACACAATCCTTTAGGCTACATGGTGGAGCAAAGATTCTTAAATCTTCTTATGGCATGGACTATTTAGCAGTCTGGTTCAATCTTTGGACACTTTTCAGTATTATACACACACATATATATGCACATATATATCTGAGAATTATTTAATATATTTAAATATATATTTAAACCCTTACCTTTTGCCTTAGAATTGACACTAAGTATTGATTCCAAGGAAGAAGAGTGGTAAGGGCTAGACAATGCAGGTTAAGTGACTTGCTCAGCATCATACATTAATGAGCATCTGAGGCTGGATGTGTCATAATGCATAATAGAAAGTATATAAGATTACAAAGGAAGCCAATTATATTGAAATGCATTTTCAAAAACTCCCAAGTTTATGTATCAGCTTAAAAGGGATGAATTTTGACTACTGTTCCCCTGTACTATAGGACAGCTAGGTAGTGCAGCAGATAGAGTCCTGGGCTGGGAATTAGGACGACTCACTTTCCTGAGTTTAAATTTGCCCTCAGACACTTACTAGGTAGGTGACCCTGGTCAAGTTGCTTAACTCTGCTTCAGTTTCCCCATCTGTAAAATGAACTGGACAAAGAAATGGCAAACCCCTGCAGTATCTTTGCCAAGAAACTCTAAATGTGATCATGAAGTCTGATATTATGGAAACAAATGAACTAGAACAAGAATACGCTTGTACTAAAGGTATTATCTTCATTTTACACATGAGGGAACTGAAGTTAAATGGCTTGCCCATAATCACACAGTCAGAAGTAAACTTTGAACTTATGTCTTCCTGATTCCAGCATTCTACTCATTGTGCAACTCCAACTGAGCTTAGAGAAACATGCTTTGATTATGAACTCTTAATCCAGGCTTTACTCTGATCCTAGAAATGGACAGTGTGGGAAAGGATTTGCATCCTCATTCTTTCACTCATTTAATGTGCAAATTGTTAGTTAGTGGGCATGTGAATGTATTAAAATGCAGTTCTTTCCCTGGACTGACTTACCTGTCCATGTGGACACTGCACAATATGTAAGACTGTGATGGAAAACCTGAAAAACAAACAGCAAACACCAGTTGTGGTTGTTGCTACACTCTCCTCAATTGCTTTGTGGCAAAAATGATTCACAGCAGAGTAGAATGTTAGAGCAGAAAGGGGCTTTGAAGACCACTTTGTCCAGTTTCCTTGTTTTCTAAATGTTCGGGTCCAGAGAAAGGAAGTGATGTATGTCTCTCCAAAAGGACAAGGACCAGCGGAGAATGGAGAGGCAATTAGGCATGATGGCTAGAAAGCTGATCTCAATGCCAGGAAGATTTGGATTTAAGTCTTAACATTTAAGTCTGAAATCTCACTGGCAAGTCACTGCTCTGGGCAGCCCTTTGAGATTCTTCTTGGACAATCTGAGCTGATAGAGTGTGAATGAACCACATTTCTGTGTGGTAGGAGCTCTAATGAACTATTTCAAATAGCATGAGCCAGGGCTATTTCCTTTGGCTTTATAATTCCTGGCTCTGATTTGGAATTATATTGTCCCAATTCTATGCTATTCAATTTTAGTAACATATCTTAGAAAAGTCCCAGTCTCCAAAGAGGGGTGACCCTGAGGGAAATATGATGAGACACATACAAAGACAAAATTAATATAAGGTGGAGGGTGATGGAGAGAGACAGATGATCCAGACAAAGTACCTTAGACATGTTTGAGGATAGAAAATATTTTTGGGGAGAGGGAAATAGGAAAGAAGGGAAGAATATGCAGAAGAGGTAAAACCTAAATTAAGCTTTAAAAAATCCTTATCTTATTTCTTTAGTATCAGTTCTGACAGAGAAGAGCAGCAAGGGCTAGACAGTTGCAGTTAGGTGACTTGCCTAGGGCCACACAGCTGAGTTAAGCTTTAATGCAGAAGTTCTTACCCTAGGTCCATAAACTTCTTTTAAAAATATTTTGACATCTGAATTTCAATATAATTGACTTTCTTTTTAAGTCTATGTATTTTATGCATTTGAAAACATTTTTTCCCCTGAGGAAGTCCATAGATTTTACCAGACTGTCAAAGGAGAACATGACATCAAAAAAGATTTAATAATGAATAATATGGAAATAGGTTTTGAGTGATAATACACATATAACCCAGTAGAATTGCTTGTCAACTCCAGGAAGGGAAAGGGAAGAGGGGAGGGAGACAACATGAATCATGTAACCTTAGAAAATGTGTAAATTTGGTACTGGAATAAAGTAAAGGAAAAAATATTTAAAACCCCTGCCTTAAATAAAGAAAAGGATTTTGAATGGCAGATAGAGATAGAGGGAGTATATTCCAGGTAAAGGGAATGGTTTGTATGAATGCACAAAAGTGGGAGATAGCATATTGAAATCAGGAAACAACAGACCAGTTTAGCTGTGATATAAAATACATGAAAGAAAGTACTATGAGAGAAGGTTGATTGGAATTCATTCTAAACATTGGGTTCTGTTTATGTTTTACCCTAGAGGTGATAGGGACCTAAAAAGTAGTAAGTGAGTGATGCTAGGGAATGGAATATTGGTCATATTTAAATAAGGGCTGTGATGTATTTTCACCTTTTCAGATATCTTGATTTCCAAAAAGCATTATCCAATTACTTACAGACATCTATTAAAAATTAATAAAATTCATGACTAGTGTTGTTACAAGGACTTTTAAAAGGAGCCATGATAAACAGTATGCCTCTTACCATATTAAAGAATAGGCAAATCCAAGGATGGAGCTTGTCAGTCGAAAATCTGATGAAAGGCAGGCAAAAAATGGAAAATGTGAAAGGCCAACTTCAATGCCTCCTATCAGTAGCACAATAGCTGAGAAGAGAAAGGGTAAATGGTGCTGAGAAGAGAAAGGGTAAATGGTGCTGATAACTTAATTACCTTGTTTTGCTACAATAGAGACAATCATTTCTCAAATGGAGCAGTCTTCTGCTTCATGGTGGTGACTGGAATGCACCTAGGCACTGGTTTCCAGCCCTGGATTTATAAATGAATGTCAGTCCACATAGCCTGGCAGTGATGGTGAACCTTTTAGAGACGAATGCCCAAACTACAACCCTCACACTTCAAAAGAGCTGCCCCCCTTTCCCAGACAGGAAAGGGAGGAAGAGATCTCATTGGGCTGCTGGGCAGAGGGGTGGATCATATGAGAAATGGCCTCAGGTAGGGTAGAGAGGGGGAGAGGAGGAAGCACTCACCCAGCCCAGAAATGGCTGTTTCTAATATGGATCATTTGTAAGTTGGTAAAATCAAGGCAAATTAATACTGATAGAAAAAATACAATCACTAATGGGAAGGAACTCAGCAACTCAGTGCCTTATTTCAAGAACTGGCATAATAACTGGAATAATCATCTGAGGCAAAATGGCAGGAAGTCAGAGAAAACTCAGGGTCATGATTTCATAGATTTTTAGGAAGAGGTCCTAAAAGAACTTAATTTTCACTTTTCACAGCAGCTAAGCTTTTCTCAATAAATATGGATATATTCCATTTGTAAAAAATCTCTAGAGAGAATTGATATTTTGCTAAATGGAAAAGAAATAAAAATAATTTTTAAAAATCCCCTAAACCTTCTCACTACCTTGTGCCCATTGTGGTACTTGCAGAGGTTGGTAGCCTTCAGAAAATAAAAACATGACTTTATTTGCTGTAGCTCCAAATGCAATTCCATATGACCATCGATTATTGAATGTTCCAATGAAATCCAGGGGCCTGCAAAAAAAATTTCCATGTGAGCCAGGTCTTTTAATGTTTAGCATTTAATGCAGCAATTCTTTCCCTAAAAACTAGTTGAGTAAAAACTTCAATAAGAAGCTCAATTCGTATCACTTAACTACTGTCTCATTGCTTCCTATCACTACATAATGATCCTGGATCAGAAAAGGCTAAAACTGAGAAAGTAGAAAAATCATTTTTAGACTATCATTTTTGCTTAAAACTATTCTTGAAGTTTGACGCTTTCCCCAAGGAACCAAAGTTTTGGATTTGGAGTCCCCAAGATCCTGAAATACATTGAGGATATGTTGAATTGCAAAAAGTGGATTTCATCTCTGCTAGTGATTTTATTTTATTTTATTTATTTTATTTGATTCTTTGATCAAACTCCCTGATATAAAAAATGAGAAAATGAATACAAATATTCTTTATTTTTTCTTAAATTTTATTTAATTGGTTAATTAAGAATATTTGTCTATGGTTATGTGATTTATGTTCTTTCCTTCCCCTTCTTGACCCCCCTCCCTTAGCCAATGCTCAGTACCACTGGGTTTTACATGTATCATTGATCAAGACCTAAGAAACAATCTCTTGATTCAGTTGATGGACAGGAAAAAAGTACCACTAGAATATCTGGACCTGTAAAATTAAAAGGAGACTAGATTTGGGTAGAAACCAAAAATTAGTTACTTAATGGTTGTTCCATCAGAACATGGAGTAAAGTGTACTCTATAGACTTGGAAATGACTGTGAGTTCATTAAAGTGAGGGATTTCATGCCATTTGCTGTAGTAAGTCAGAAGAGAGCAGCCAGGATCAAATGAAAGCCAAGAAAATGTTTCTGTGATGTTGAAATAGAGACACAGGATGATTGCCTGAAATGACTCTTTGTTCTGGCTAATTTGGGTGTGGGGTGTTTTGGTCATCCTTGATACACAAATGGATCTCTGATGTCATCTATGTGGATGTTCCCACTAGTGATTTAGATCCCAGTGTATCAGTTCTGCACTACTTTGGTCCATGCCCTTCCTCTAAATGTTCCATAGATGGGTCACCCAACATACCAGGGACCTTTCTTGATTTCTTTTGACTTCTGGATGATACTATCAAATTATAGGCTGCCAATTAGTAATCTCTGACTCTTTCTATGCAATTTACTCAGATTAATAGCACTAAGAAAGGCAGTAAGGATGAGAGCAGTGGTTGCCCTGGAGACAGAGTTATTCTTGATAATTTACTTCAATGCAATTCCAGTTATGCTCACTAAGGTATGTTGTTTCTCTTCTTCCTCTATCTTTAGTTACAGTGATTGATATTAGACTAACTTTATTCTCCTGTATTGGCTCCCTACAGCTATGGCTTCCTGGTAAATATTCTCACTTAAGAGCTAATTTACTCTTAGGGGAAAAGAAAGTCTGAAATCCAAGGTGGAACTTTTGCCCAACTTACATTACAATCCCAAAACGGCTACCAAGGAGGTAGGTCTTGTCATCTAGCTGCTTGTGATGAACTCTTCTTTGGAGGAAGGACAGAACCATAATTATGAAAAACTAAAGGAACAAAAAAAGACAGCACTAGTAATGCTTACATGTCCTATCTCATTCTGGGAGCAATGTATTGTACATAAAATTCCTTAATTATTCTGTTGCCCACCTGAGGAGAAATGAAAGTTTATCCAGAAGTACTAGAAATAGCAGCTAATCCTACCATTTCCCCTCCTCCTTCCCACTCCCAGAAAGTAGCCTCTCTTTCCCTTCCTCCTCTTCTTTTCCCCATGTATCTGCTTCCACATTTTCTCCTTCTCATTTCCCTTCTCTTTCTTCTCTCCCCTTCCCCACCCCTATTCCAGCAGACTAGCCCATCAGAGGAAAAAAATGACTACATATTATTTTCTCTCTTGACTCCTCTGGACACTGCAAAGTTTGTGACTTTGGGGCAAAGAAGGCAAAAAAAAAACCCAGTTGAAATGAAAAATTTATAAATCCTTCCCAATGAATGATAATTACATAAATGACTATCACATAAACCAAATAACAAGTAAACACATTGATCCTTGCAAAAATCAGACATTGGAGAAGTTGTACAGAAAAGAATATAATAGAAAATATGCAGCGAATGAACTCTTCAGATGAGATCACAGCTCAACTGAGAGAGAGCCCCTGATCTCAGCCAAGAGGAAATCCTCCACAATCTAGAGAGGCAAGCTGGAAATTAGAGACTTGTTGAACTGTCTTCCCCTACATGCTCTCCACTTCTTACATCTGTCTGTCTGTCTGTCTGTCTCCTCTTCATGTGTTTGGAGTCATTCTCTTAGAGTCTGGAATCACAAGTCTTATTTGAAAGAAAATACTATCCCTCTTCTCCAAAGCTTTTGTACCATTTCAGCCTTTATGCATCATGTATTTATTATCCCTCTCTCCATCCATCCATAATCATAGATATATAGCATAAAAATGCCTCAGTGTTGCCTTGAAACTGGGTTATGGAAGCAACATATGGAGCTAGAACAGTAGAGTCCAGTTAGAAAGATACTTTTTTAGCCAAAAAGATACACGTAAAAAGCATAGTCTGCATTTTAGAGTCTGGAGAAGAGTTCAAAAGGCACCATCTGCAAAATTTGTATTTAAAAAGTTTAGTTGATATTTATATTGTCATTTTATTTTTTTAAATTTGTTTATATTTTTGGCTCCACATTTTTTCTCTCCCTCTACTTCCCCTCTCATCCTTCAAGAAGATAAGAAATATGAACCTATTATATATATAAAGAAACATAAACTCATTTCCACATTAGCCATGCAGCTTTTAAAAAGGCAGGCAAAATAAAGAGAAAACAATTTTAATCTGTTCAAAGTTTCCATCGTTTCTCTTTTTGGAGCTGGATACTAATTTTCATCATTAGTCCTTCGAAATTGTCATGGGTCATAGTGATGAGTGTTGCTGTCTTTCACAGTTGACTGTCCTTACAATATCACTGTTATTTTGCACATTGTTTTCCTGGTTCTGCTCACTTCACTTTGTATTAGTTCATAAAAGTCTTTTCAGGTTTGCTAAAACTATCCCATTGATCATCACAGCACAATAGAATTACATCACAATCATATATCACAACTTGTTCAGTTATTTCCTAATTGATGTACATCCTCCCAATTTTCAATTGTTTGCCATCACAAAAAGAACTGCTATAAACATTTTTGTATGTATAGGTCTTTTTCCTCTTTCTTTGATCTCTCTGAGGTATAAACTTAGTGGTATTGCTAGGTCAAAGGGCATGCACAGTTTTATAGCCCTCTGGGTTATATCTCAGAATTGTTTTAATTTGCATTTCTCTAGTTATTAGTGATCTATAACATTTTTTCATATGATTATTCATAGCTTTGATTTCTTCTGAAAACTGCCTAGTCCTATCCTTTGACCATTTATCAGCTGGGGAATTACTCTTATTTTTAAAAATTTGGCTCAATTCTTTTTATGTTTCAGAAATGAGGCCTTTGTCATAGTAATGACCTGTAAAAAGATTTCCCCAACTTTCTGTTTTCCTTCTAATTTTGGCTACATTAGTTTTATATGTGCTATCCCTTTTTAACTTAATGTAATCAAAAGTATTCATTTTATCTCCTGAGATCCTCTCTATCTCTTATTTGGTAAGGGAATCTTCTTTTGTTGATAGAACTGATAGGAACCAGGCACAGATGAATATCACTATACCAAGACAAAATCAAAATGGGTATATAATTTATACATAAAGGGTGATATCATAAGCATATTAGGGGAGCATGGAAAATATTTTATAAATTTGGTTCAGTTCCTTACATATTTCCACTATTTTTTGACATTTATATACTATTATCATTGTCACAAAGATAAAATATTGATTAGTGATTGAACATTTAAAAAAGAAAAATACAATTAATAACTTAGAAACTTTGGTCTCCCCCAAACAAAGTCAACTTACCACATTAATATTATTAGTATTATGGTTATTTTTATGCTATAAACAAGACCATAAAAGGATTTCATCAATAAATATATTTATATGTTATGTATTTTTTATCATATTAGTGTTTAAGATTTGAATGTGAATTTCTATAAATATTTTAGTCAACTCTAAGCTTCATGTAAATAAAACACAAACTAAGAAAATGATTTATATAGATGAGTTTATGAAAATATCATTACATAAAGAATAGGAACCATTTTGCTATGGGGTTTGAGGACATGCTTAATAGACTGAAAAAATTAAAAGGTGGAAACAGTGTGAATAATTTTAAACATATTTATGACTCTGCTTTGGATAGTTACAGAAGTTTATTTTTGATTTCCTAGATATACTTACTGATGGAATGAGAGAGTAGTGCAGAAAGAGTTCCATGTCTATCAAAGTTACACAAGTGCTGTTTAGATGTGTGGTCCTGAAAAAGACAAACAATATTTGAATGTATATTCATTGACTTTTTTAATTGTCTTATGCTTAGCTAACTGTTAGAGAGATTCCTTTTACTTAAAAAAAAAACAAAAACCCTTACCTTTCATCATAGAATCAATTCTGTGTTTTGGTTCCAAGGCATAAGAGCATTAATTAAGGACTAGGCATTTGGGGTTCAGTGACTTGCCCAGGGTTACACAGCTAGGAGTATCTGAGGTCACATTTGAACCCAGAATTCCCCCATCTCTGAACCTGGTTGTCCATCCACTGAGCCATCTAGCTGCCCCAATTCCTATTACTTTCAATGAGTTCTTTTGCCATTCTCAAATACTTATCCTATCTTCTTTTGACAAAATGTGACTCTCAAAAAGAGGACACCCTGACCAAGTTCTCTTGTCTCTTGTTTAGATAACTTTCTGCTGCCATAGCCTGAGGGTTCCAGGAAGTCTTTGCCTAAGACTCTAGGATTGCCAGATTCTCCTCTTTCTATTGTGTTTCTCTTGTATTGGTTCCAAGGCAGAAGAGCAGTAAGGGCTAGGCAAAAAGGATTAAATGACCCAGGTGGCTAGAGCCCTAAGTCTGAAATCAGGAAGACCTAAGTTCAAATTTAGACTTAGACACTATCTCTGTGACCTTGGTCACTTAAGTACTGTTTGCTTCAACTTTCCCAACTGAAAAATGGGGATAACAATAGTTCCAACCTCCCAAGGTTGTTGTGACATTCAAATGAAATATTTGTAAAGCACCTGGCACATAGGGAATACTTATGTGAACTGATGTGAAGTAGGCAGAATCAAGAAAATCAATTCACAATAGCTACAACAATATAAATGAAAAAACAGAAAAGCAAAAGTGAATGCTCTAATTATCATAACCAAAATCCTACCATATTTTGTTTATAAGAAACATGTTTGAGGCAGGGTGACACCCACAGAATAAAAGCAAGAGGCTGGAGCAAAATCTATTGATCTTCAACTGAGAAAGAGAAGGCAGGAGTAGCAATCATAATCTCTGACAAAGCTAAAGCAAAAATAGATTTGATTTAAAAAATAAGGAAATTCTATCCTGATAAAAGGAAGCATCGACAGTGAAGAAATATCAGTACTTAACATATATGCACCAAATGGTATAGCATCCAGATGTTTAAAGGAAAAAAATACTGGAGCTTAAAGAAGAAATAGATAATAAAACTTTACTAGTGAGGGACCTTAAACTTCACCTATCAGATCTAGATAAATCAAACCAAAAAATAAGAAAGAAGTGAATGAAATTTTTGAAAAATTAGAGTTAATTTCTGGAGAAAATTGAATAGGGATAAAAAGGAATATGCCTTCTTTTCAGCAGCACATGGTACCAAGCTCTTAGTGAGAAGACATGGTAAAATGTACTTCCTTCCCTTTTATGCAAACGTTGGTAATTATGAGTGTGGGCCATTTCATAGACTCTGTTGATTAGTTTTGCTGAGCTGTTTCTGCTCCACTCTTTCTTTTTCCTTGTTTATAAGGTATGATAAGAGTGTTGCAAAAACTGTTGTATGTTCTTTTTTTTTAAAACCCTTACCTTCCATCTTAGAATCAATATTGTGTATTGGTTCCAAGGCAGAAGAGCAGTAAGGGCTAGGCAATGAGGGTTAAACGACTTGCCCAGGGTCACACAGCTAGGAAGTATCTGAGGCCAGATTTGAACCTAAATTCTCTGGGCCTGGTTCTCAATCCACTAAGCTATCCCCAATTGCTTTATTTTCTGATTATGATTACTTTTCATTCTCCCAGAAAACACTATCTGTAGTGATAAGTTGTTACTGAATATTGTTTAAATAATTTTGATAACATGTGCTATAATTCTTCTAGGTTATCATTGCTCTCTGTGGAAGAATAAAGAACCTGACCTAAACATGATTTAAATTGTTCATTGAGTACTTCTCCCTTTTGTCTCTCTTTTTTAACTTCTCTCCTTTTGGGGAATGTCTTAGATTTTATAACTATTACTATCAGTTTTCTCTGGGAATACAAGATGCAGGTGATGAACAACGAATGTGAGGCTGAGAGGTCTCAACCACTTAGAGAGATTCGGCTTTTCTTAGCATTGATTCTCATTCAAGGCCCTATGCTTACATATAGACCAGAATGGAACAGGTTGCCAGTCTTTGTAGCCTCTTTGTTATTATGCTTATATTAACCAGCTTATCCATTAACAAAAGGAAATAGCATTAGATAAAAGAATGGATAAAGAGAAATGAGTGAGATTCAATTAAAAGAAAGATCAGAAAAATAAATATACATGGGGAAGATATTCCAGATTGGGACAGGGACAGTTCTGTAAAAGCAGGGCTGAATAGTGGGCTTCACATTAGTCAATCAACTTGCATTAATTAAGTTCTTATTAGGTGCCAGGTACTGTGCCAAATTCTGGGGATAGAAAAAAAGTAAAAAATAACTGTACAGAGAGACACATAAATAATAATAAATAAAAGGAAAGTAATCTTAAAGAGGAGGGTTTCTAGCAGCTGAAAGGAATCAAGAAAGGACTCCTACAGAAAATGATATTTAAGTTGTCTTGAAGGAATCCAAGGATTTTAATAGGCAGAGGGCAAAAAGGAGAGGATTCTAGACATGGTTGACAGTCAAGTGAAGTCCACAAGCATTTGCTAAGTCCTAACTATTTGTCAGGAACTGTGCTAAGTATTGGGAATATAAAAAACAGTACTTGCCTTTGAGGGACTCACAATTGAATGGGGAGACAATATACAAACAACTATGTACATATATGATATATGGACTAAATTGGAGGAAATCTTAGAGGGAAGACACTAGCATTTATGGGGACTAAGATAGGCTTCTTGGGAAAAAGTATGTTTTTCAGGAAAACCATATGGTGGAGATGAGGAAGTAAGGCATTCTAGGTATGGGGGGACAAAGTGAAAATGTGTGGATTTGGGAAACAGAGTATTAAGAAATGGAGTCTTGTGTTAAGACCAACAAGAAGGACAGTATCATTAAATTGCAGAGTATGTGGAGGGGGATGGAAATCTGGAAAGATCTTTTTAGGAAAGGAGCAGGTTGTTAAGGGTTCAAATAGAAGATTGAATATTTGAACCTCGTAATAACTGGAGATACTGGAGTTTATTGAGTAGGGGGAATGAGATGACCAGATCTTTAGGCCGATTTCTATGAAAGCTAAACAGAGGATGGACTGCAGTTAAGAGAGATTTGAGCAGCAAAACCAACCAGAAGGCTATTGAAGAAATTTGGTCATGAGATCATGAGTCTTCTGAATCAGGATGGAGTCAATGTGAGAAGAGAAAAGAGAACGTATATAAGAGATGTTGCAAAAGTAGAATTGGCAGGACTTGGTAAAAGATTGGATATAGTTGGTGAGAAAGAGTGAGGAGTTGAAAATGACTCCTTGGTTGTAAGCTTGGATGACTAGGAGGATAGTGATATTTTTGACAGTGATAAAAATTCAGGACATGGAAAAGTTTTTTTGGGGGGAAAGACAATGAGTTCTGTTATGGATGCATGGAATTTAAGATGACTATAGAAGCTCCAATTCTGGATGTTCAATAGGCAACTGGAGATGTGAGACTGGAAGTCATCAGAGAGGTTAGGGCTAAAAGATTTGAAAATAATCTGGATAGAGATGATAACTGATCCATGGGAACTGAAGAAATCACCATCTAAACTATGATGGAGGAAAAAGATAACCAATAAAAGGCACAAAGATAGGAGATGAAGTGTTGAATGTGAGGAACAGCTAAGTCCTGAGGGCAAGTGAACTCCATAATTCCCAGAAGCCTACTTATTGAGACATAACCCTGTTCTCCTTGCCACAACATCAGCTCAGGGGTGCCTCTCTTGTGGGTTTGAAGTGTGAGGGAAAGGGAGAATTACACAGACCCTCTCTTAGCCCCAGTGGGTCTCTCTCCACATCACCAGCCCTCCTTATCCCTTCTGTCCCTTCACCCATTCCCTGTTACTACCCATCCATCTTCCCTTTTATTATCCTTACACAACTTATGTGGAGAAGAAGGAAGTTTGCTCTAGAGAAGAGAGGAAAAACTGGATGCTTTTATAAATTAAGACTCATTGTTAGGGAAGAAGGAAGACGTGCGTCATTATATGTGCCTCTAGCAATGCCCCAGAGTGTTTTGGTTTTTTAAAAAAAATTCCATTCAAACCTGCTTTACTTTTGTGAAATGTATGAAGTTTTTCCAGGCAAAACTCACATTGACTTCCCAGAATACTGGCCTGTAGCTATAGAGGCAGATATGAATCTGGCCTGATGTGTGGAATAAAAGAGGCAGAACTGACAGAAGCTTTGCCTTTAGGACTAAGCTACTTCTTCCCTTTACAGAACTGGGATAAAAAAAATTCAAGGAATTAAAATGCTTTCTAAATGGCAGCAGAGATAGTAATCTTGTTAGTGGGGAGGTGGGACTCTGTGGTTTCATCAGGGTGGGGAACTCTCAGAATGGAACCTCTTTGCATCAATGAACACTGACAATTTGACTGTAGCATATTCTGGGGACACTGAAGGATTAGATGACTTGCCTAGCATTGCACAGCCATTCTGTGTCAGAGACAAGATCTGATCCTGGAGGTTCCTGATTCTAAGGTTGTACTGTCTTCTCCTCCTTGTCATATCTCATGCTTATATAGTGTAATACCAATTTAGAGATTTTTTTATTCACTAAAATTTACAATAATAATAGCAAGAATTTACATTTACTGAGTGCTTACCTCATCACAGTAATATATTTATTATCTTAGATTCTCAGAATTAGGACTTGAAAGTCCATTTGATTTTATTCATCCCTGAATATATTTTCTTCCCTAACATTATTGATGAGTGGTCAGTTAGATTCTATTTTTGAAGACCTTTCATGAAAGAGAATTTATTCTCCATTGTAATCTATTCCACTTTAGAACTTGTTTTTAGGAAAATTTTCATCATTTCAAATTCCACTTGTTGGACTGAACCTAACCCAGTAACAAACACTTAGTCACCTCTAGGACCCAAGCCAGGACCTGAGATAAGTTCCAAACCTCTCGTCATCAGGGTTTCATCTTTGAAAAGAGTTGCTGAAACTGGGTCAAATCCTCCTCCCTCCTCTTTGCTTCACTTACCCCAAATTTTAAAGAGAATTGATGGCTTAATATGACATTCATAGGACTCTTGAAGGTCTCAAGTCACTATATTCTCAACTTTAGGCTAGGAAACCTCACCCCCCCCTTTTCCTAATCTTGTCTTTATTGATCCCCTGGCAGCCTTAGCAAATGCCATCTCCCTTCCCTGTCACCAGTTAGTGTCTTGTCATCTCCATCCAACTCTGCTCTACCCATCCCAAATCCCTATCTAGATCTGACCCACTTTCATTGTTCCCTCTAGACCTCCCACTTTATTGTTAATACATTTCTCTTTATATTGGATCTTTTTTCTTCTGTATTCCTTACATTTTCTAGCATTCACGAGACCTAGCTCCTTCTGAAATCTCCAAATACCCCCTTTAGTACTGAATGAACCTTCTCTCAGATCCTACTACAATACTAAGCCAAGAGGAGGAGTGGACTTATTCCTTGTTCCCTGTTATGCCTCCCAGAGCCTCCTTCTGCTGCCACTATTCAGCAACCTCTCCTCCCTCAAAATTCACTTCATCTGGATATATCACCCCTTCCAGGACCTGCTGGCAGAGATCCACTGGCCCCCAGGTCATTCTTCCTTCTTTCTTTCCAGTTGAATACCAAGGAAAGTAACAACTTAAATTGAACATCAGCAGAAAGGACCAGCAATTCTAAGGAAGGAAACATCTAAGAAGGAATAAAAATATAACTTTAGAACTCAATGCACAAAGCATGAGAAAGAAAGAAGGTGAACTAAAGATCTTAATGCAAATAAAAACATTTGACTAAATGCATATTAATGAGTATATGAATCTGTAAATATTTAATAAGTTACTATGCTAAGCTCTGGGGATACAAAAACAACAATAACAATCTCTCTCTACCTCCCTCCCTTCCAGGATATGTCAAAAAGTTCATTTAAAAGTTAATAGAAAAGAGGTATGCCCCTTAACTTTGATGTGTTTGCTTTTTAACAATGACTATTGTATTTGACCAGAGTTTTGTCCTCTCCATGTTGACATATTACAGTTATTGTGTATATTGTTTTCTGAGCTCTGTTTTCCTCACTCTGCGTCATTTTACTCAAGTTTTGGACTCTTCATTTATTATTTCTTACAGGAATAATATTTACAATTCAATTTAGATAATTAAATAGTTTATGATAATAATATTTATAATTACAGTAATTACTTACTCTTCCACCTTAATAATTTACAAAAATTTCTTAAACCATTTTCCAATTGTTGGTCACAAATTTTGTTTCTTGCTTTCTGCTATCACAAATAATGATACGCTTTAGAATTACAAAATGTTTTTTGTATGTCGGGATCTTTTCTTGCTGTCAAAAACATCCTTGTTATATATAGAGGAATCTCTTGGCGAGAGGCTAAATAGTAACTTTTTTATTTGTATCATTCCAATGGGGAATGGAATGAACTCTTTCTGAGATTTGGTTTATGAATCATGAAAGGTAACTCAGGCAAGAGAGCCTCATTTAGCTGAATTAATGTGAAATGTCTGTCCTCAATGAATATCCTTCTCCAGCTATGGTTAAGTTAGACCCTGTTTGGAACACCTACTCTCAAGAAGCTTATCCCTGAGACTTGAAAGTTTAGGATTGGTGACTAGAATATGGCATCAGAAAGAGTAAACCTTATTCAAAAGGCAAATAGAGTCAGTAGAAGACATTTCAATTTAACAAGCATTTTTTTAGGAACTACTTTGTGTAAGTTCGTTATATTCTGGAATTACATAGATGGAATTGAAATAGTCCCTTCCTTCAAAGAGCTTGCCCTCAATAGAAAGATACCATGTTTATATAGGAAATTAATTGTAAGGTATAATGGAAAGAAGGATAAACTACTCAACTATTATTTTGCTTACATTTTCCTCTATCAAAAACAGAACAAAAATAATTAATGGAAAGTTGAAATACAACATAACTGAAGCAAAGGGAAGAGAATACTTGGATGCCCTCAGTAAGTAGCAAGACTCCTATGAATTGCTTTGGAGGATATTGAAAGAATGGTCAGATGTGATGGCTAAATTGTTGTCAGGGTTAGCTAGAGAATTACAGTGAAAGGGAAAGGAGTCCCAGGACCTAAAGACAGATCAATGTTCTGATTTACAAAAAGTAAAGAAGGTAGAATCTTCAAACTATGGATAAATGAGTTGATTGCTTGAATAATTCTAGAAGATATTAAAGAGATGGTTTGGGATGATTTCAAAAGGAAAGTAGTAATAACTAAGAGCCAGTGTTTTCCATCAGGAAAAGCTCAAGCCAGACAAACCTAATTTCTTAATTTTTTTTCTCTTTATGACAAAGTAACAAATTTTGGTAGATAGTAGGAATGCTACAGATGTGCTATACCTGAGTTTCAGTAAAACAAACAAACAAAAAACCCTCCAAAACAGTACTTCATATCCTTTTGGATAAGATGGAGGAATATGAGCTAAATGTTAGCATAATTAGGTGGATTTGGAATTGTTTGAATAATGACTAGTTCCAAAGGATAGTTACTAGCAATTGGATGACAACTTAGAAGGATGTTTTAGTTTGAGACCATAGGGATCTGTCCTTGGTGCTGGATTTTTGAATTCTTTTATCAATAATTTAAATGAAAGCAGAGATATTATGCTTAACAAATTTCAAAATAGTACAAAACTGAGGAATAGAGAACATATTACATAATGGAGTCAGGATCCAAAGGGTAGACTAATGAGCCAAACTTAACAATATAAAAACAGAATAGAACTATATACTTGAGATCTACAAAATTTCTGCACAAGTGCCAGATGGCAATGTTATGGGTAGAAAACATGAAAGCTGACAGGGTTTTATTGGACTTCAAACTGAATGGTGTGATCTAATAGCTCAAAAATCTAAAAATTAATTTAGACTGAATTAATAGAGGAATAATATCCATAGGGAGAAAGAATTAGTTCTATAATACTCTACCCTGATCAGATCACATTTTGAATATTGTACACAATTCTAGGTAACACATTTTAATGGAAATACTAAGCGGTGCTGTAATGGTATATATTATATACTTAGTTGTTGGGACTTCTAAAACCAACAGCAGGGCCAAGGTATATCCTGGATGTCAATCACAAACTGGCTTAGAGGTGTACATTTCAGTCATTCAGACAACAAGTATTTATTATGTGTTAAGCACTATGTTAAATATTGGGGTTACACAGAAAGGGGAGAAACTCCATGGTTTCTCTCTAGGAGATTTCCTAGAGACAAATGAGACAAAATGCAAATAACCATGAATGTATAAGATAAATACAGTGAGACTGGAAGACAATCTTAGGGAGAGGGAATTGATGAATGGAATGGAAAAAAAAACGTGGCATTTGAGCTGAATCTTTGAAGGAAAGCAGGAAAAGCAGGAGTCAGAGATGAAGAAGGAGAACATTCTAGGCATGGGGGATGGCCAGTGAAAGTGCACAGTTAGGAAATGGAATATAATGAATAAGGGATAGCAATTAAACCAGTGTAGGTAAATCATTACAATGCATGGAGGAGAGTAAGGTATAAGAAGACTGTAAAGGAAAGTGATAGATTTTAAAGGGTATTGAAAGTCAATTTATATTTGATTTTGGAGCCAATGAAGGTTATTGAGCTTGTGTGTATATGAGGTATGGCTTAGCCTACCTGATCACACTCTCCTCCTTATCTTTACTAGGCACAAAGCATCTTTATCTTAGTGAGCAGTTTAATCTGGTTAGATGAAGCTATTACTATAATTGGGGGGAAATGAAATTACATGAAAACTAATCAAAATATTAGAAATAGAAGCATTACTCATATATAATATAGATAGGATATTCCATACAATACAGATATTTCCCCAAAGTAGAAAACTCTTTATGTTAATTTCTACTTCTCTCTTCATCTCCCAACCACAGCACAGGACCAGCCAAAGCATTCAGTGACTTCATTTTAGACTTTTCATCTCCATAAGAAAGAGAAGATACACACTTTTAACTCATGACCAGTTGCTCTTGTGTTTTCAAAGTTCACATGGCATCTGACCTGTGATGTAGTTTTCCTCTGCCATCTACATTAGCCCAGAAGTCCAAAAAATCTCAAAAAATCATTATGTGACAGCAGGGAGCTAGAATTTCACTGTTACATTAGTGAGAAATATTGTCAAGCTACAAGTTTCAGGAGGTGACCAAAATGGGGGAAAAGGCTAATCGTCATTGTACAGGAGAGTTAGATGAACAAATTGGGGGTGTTTAACATAAAGTAAAGATAATCTAGGAAGGGCATCAAAACTATCTTCAAATATTTGAAGGGATATTATATAGAAAAGGGATTAGAGTTGATTAGCTTAGTCTAGAAGGGCATAAGAGGAGCAATGATCTCTAAGCAAGCTGTGGTTTGGTATAATAAAATTGAAACAAAATAAAAATATCCTTCAAAATTAGTCATAGTTATTTGTTATTGATTTGACTGGCCTAAAATGGTATTGGATTCCTTGATAAGGGTGTGAGTTCCCTATTAATTTGAGATCTTCAGCTCATCACTTGAGAGTGACTAAATAAATCCTATATTAGGATTTCCCAGTTAGACAATGGGCACCAAGGCTAGCAGGTGGCACAATGGATAAAGTACCAGGTCTATAGTCAGGAAGACATCCCCTTGAGTTTAAATATGGCCTCAGCCACTTACTCTGTGTGACTCTGGGTAAGTCACTTAACCCTGCTGGTCTCAGTTTCCTCACCTGTAAAATGAATTGGAGAAGGAAATGCCAAACCACTTCAATATCTTTACTGAGAAAACCCCAAATGGGGTCATAGAAGTCAGACATGACTGAAAAACAACAAGAAGATACTAATATACCCTTTGCCAAAAAAATGTACCTAATGGAAAGAAGAGGGCCATATTTTTCTCTCCCTTGATAGTTTTGATACCTTTATAATCAATTCATTCAATTATAGATTGTCCTCTACTCTGGAATCCTTTGCTCCCTTTTCCTATTTTCACTCATATCTTGCTAATCTCAATTCTGAGTTACCCCCTCCCCTCCCAACCCATCCCTCCACTCCTGCTCCCAGGCAGCTGATTGTTATAAGAGGAAATCACTCAACTAGGACAACTGATTCGTATTATCTGCCTTCCACTGGGCCAGAACCATTGCTTGACTATGTTTTTATGCTTTTTTGATTGCCTCTTTGCTATAAAATGTGAATTCCTCAGCCTGGTATTTAAAGCTCTAAAAATTAAACTAAAAATGATTTCCCTAGTTATGCCTGACTTTGATGCTTGTGGGCACCATGATGTGTCCAGTTCCTATACAAGCAACACGATATCCTGGTTTTATGCAACAGCCAGGGCAATTACTCCTCACCAGAGTATTGCTAGAACTTCCTAGATCCACATCGTTTGATCTACATGGGATAGCAAGGGCATTTTTTACATTGTCGTTGCCCTGAGGGCAAGGAGACCTAGTAGGCTATGCAGGTTATCTCTTCTTCTCCCCTAAGTGGCATCTGCCACACTAAAGAGGTGGAGGCAGCTAGGGGAAAGCTATTAAGAGCCACAGAGGCTTACTTAGAATGCCAGGTTCTGGTTATTATTGTAGGGGATGCCAAGCCTGACGTAGCCTGTCCTGAGAGGATGAGTCACGGCAAAGTCTCAAAGAATATGATTTGTTCCTAAGTAGAGGATTTTTTTCTTGCAACATCTTTAGTTGATTCACTACTCAACAGCATGTGCTGCTCTTCTAGTTAATCAATAGCCAAACACAGAAACAAAGGTCAGGCTCACACCCCTCTAATCTCGTCAGGTTCCTGGGGGACCTGGCACCGTTTCTTGCAGCACATCAGAAAGAATACAGTGTCTTCTTTATAGGAGGTTCTCCTTATTTCCCATATCTTAATGGCCAACCTATCATTTTCTGCTCAAAACTAAAGTGAGAGCACATTAAGATGTTATTTTGCACCCACGTAGAATCTCAGAGTGAGGAGAGGACATTAGAGACCCTCTTGATTAAATTCCATCAGAAGCATGGATCCATTTACAGGAACCCTGAGAGGTGACCAAGCTTCTGCCCGAATACTTACAGTGTCTGAATTCATCCATTTTGACTATTTTTTGAAAATCAACCCATAAACGACTATATAGTCTACCTTAGGGTGACGAAGAATCCTTTAGAGTTGGTTGGAAGGCATCGCTTCTACCAAGCAGAATAAGTTTAATCCTTCTTACAACTGATGCTCTTTAAATACTGGAAGCTATTACACTGCATTGTGTAATCACAACATCTTTTCTTCTCTCTCATAAATAGCACCAACCAAATCTTGTATGTAATGATTTTGAGTCTTGGCAGTTGCATTAATTAAATTAATTAATATATTAGATCTCAATTAACAAAATCATATATATAATCACATACTCCTGTATGTAGGTGTGTGTATATGTATATATATATATTTTTTTTTGTCTAAAGACTTTATTTGACTTCCACATTATCTATCTTCTATAAAAATAATGTTGGTTTAAGATTTGTTGACATTTATTCATTTTAATAAAATATTCTAAATATAAATATATTTATTTATACCTCAAATTGTTATTATTTGGTGGGGATCATTGGCAACAAGCTACATTTTGAAGCTTAGGAAGCACATATGCCTTTATCTTGAATCAGGTGACTGTGGTACAACTTGGTGATAGCTTCCTTAACATGCACAGAAATGAATAAAGAACAAAAGTCAATTTCTAAAGTTCTAAAGTTGCAAATCAAACAGTTTTGTAAGCCTTTCCCCTTTCTCTTGCTTTTCTATCCCCTCTACAACTTTCTTAAACTAGCTCAAGTGAAAAGAATGAATTCCTTTCCAAAACAGTTAGATCCATCCATTTATCTATCCATCAAAAATACATTTATCAAGCATTATATATTTAAGTACTGTGCTAAGCAAGGGAGATACAAAACTTAGATTTGGCATAGTCTGGATAGGTTTAAATAGTTTCTGTCTTCATGGACCTTACAGTTTAGGAAGGTCACCTATGGTTGGATATAATATATTTTTTTAACCTTTACCTTCTATCTTAGAATTGATACTAAGTTTTGGTTCTAAGGTGGAAGAGCTGTAAAGGCTAGGCAATGAGTGTAAAGTGACTTGCCCAGGGTCACACAGCTAGGAAGTGTCTGAGGTCAAATTTGAACCCAGGTCTTCCTGACTCTATTCTGGACTCTCTATCCTCTGAGTCACTTAGTTGCCCCTGGTTGGATACAGTCTTGAAGGATTTGGTCCAAAACAGTGGCATGGAGAACACATGTTGAAAATAATTTGTCTCCTCACTCTGGAAAACTTTCTGAAAATATTGTCTTTCCCTTTCTTAGCAAGTAAAAGGCACAAGAAATATGATTTTGTCAGTGTATCATAGTGAGATTGCTCTAAAAGATTAGGGTGAAAGTTCATGTATTTATGCACAAGGAATAATAGAAAGCCATAATGTCATAAGCTCTGTGTTCAAATTTGACTCTGTAATCTACCAGATATGAAATTTCATGCAAATCATTTTACCTCATTGGGACTTTGATTCATCATATATAACATGAAGAGACTGTACTAAATGATATGATGGGTACCTTCTAGTTCCAATATTCAGTAATTAAATAATAAATTAACTGTGTAATGTAAAATATAACATGAAATATGATATTACATGTCCATATATAGTCCATTTATGGCTTATCCCAAATTCTATTATATTATTCATTCATATGAATAGTATTAAAATAACTTATAGTTCTGATATCATGTAATTATTTAATGAACTTGAGTATAATATGAAATGCAAATAATTCATTTGTGTTTAAATGAATTACTTGATACTTAAAGATTTTTAAAGTACATAGAATTAGGGAGGCTGGGTGGCTCAGTAGATATATAAATAGAAGTATACACACAGTAAACCATTTTTAGGATATTAACACACAGGAGGTATGGAATAACTGTACGTGTTATTTTTTAAAGAGAATTCATACATTTTAATAGCAGAAAATGCTATTCTCTGTGACATTTTAGTATTTATTTTGTGATAAGTTGTCACATGCATTACAGTGATGGTTCCTTGCTGTTAGTGGACAGAAACACATAGGGGAGACCCTTTGCAAACTCATTAAAGTCCACAAATGGTTTATTCTGTAATGAATTCTATTACATTATTTATTCAGTGTGTTTATCTGTCATTTTAGAATATATAACCAGGACCTTATCATTCCTCTTTTATAACCCTCTTCTAATAATTGAATAGAAACTTGTTATATATTCCATGAGGATAGGATGGTCCTATTGTCCTTCCCGAATCTCAGAATGTTAAAATTGCGTCTTGTTTCAGTCCCCTGACCACTCTCCCTTTGTAGACAGCACAGTAAGTTTTATAGGTAGCCAGTACAAAGGGGGCATTAGTGGGAAATCACATTTAAAAAAGGGAAATGAAAAGTCATGTGCAAATTGTCCCAAAGATCTACAAATTACATCATATATTAACTGAAATTCACATCCTGGTAATAGGTACTGAATCAAAGAAGCATCTAGCACTGCTTTTCAAGGTTCTGGTCCTGTGATATGTAAATTACAGACAAAATCCAGATTTTTCACAGTTCTAGACCAGGCAGAACATCAACAAGTTGCTGATAAACTTTGAGAGGATGACTTTGGAGTATTACCAATAATTTGAATTTGAATTTGTTACTACTAAATTAAGTACTTACTCATGATTTGGACATGTTAAGGAACTAACCCCAAGGAGACACAGGTAGGAGTTGTACTGTTTCACTCCCCTGGAAAGGACCTACAAAAATGAGATCTCAAGCATGCACTCTTCCATCTCCATGGATTCATGGTCCCAAATGTAATACATGGTGGTGTACAGGATATTCTCTGCCTTTTCCACTCCCCATCTTTTTCCACACACTGATTCCCATTACCATCCCATTTCCTGGTCTCCCAAGGAGAGCCATCTACCTTGGTACCCCTCCCCAGTTTTTGAGTTTGTATCTGTGCCTTATTAAAGTGTGGTTGCTGCTCTATTTCTGCTGTTAATCATGGTCTTTCCTGGGGAGTTTCCCAAGACCTGGGTGTGTCTGCCATTTCAGAATTCCACAAATGATCAATTCACTCATTTGTCCACAAAAATGGGAATTGTAATACTTATACTATTATCTCAAATAGTTGTCTCAAAGGGAAAAATACCCTACAAATATTAAAATTCTATAGAAATACAAATTATATTCATATATTTATGATAATGTTTATATTATTTTCTCTCTCAGTGCCTGAATGCTTCATGTAGAGTAAATTCTCAATAAATAATCATTAAGTGAATGGATGAATAGTTGAATTTTTTAAAAAATCAATTTGTTTTGTTTTATATTTTAGATGTGATCTTGCCTCAAAGCAATAAAATCTTATGAACAATTAATTGTCTTTTATTGTGCTTATACAGTATTTTAAGGTGTGCAAAGCATTTTACAGATATGATCTCTTTTGATCCTGGGAAAATTGTAAATAGCAGCATTTAGGGCAAACACCACAAAATAGATACAGGATTAAAAAACACACCCACAAATCAACCTTTTAAGACAGTTTCAATTGTAGAAGCACCTTGACTTCAGGCAAGGTCCTCATTTCAGGGGATACAGGGGACTCATTTCTCTGGGACACCAGCCCCTCTGAGGAAAGAATTGGTTCACCACAAAGTTACATCTTCTGGGAAACATCTACAAAGCAGGCAGAAGGTTCCATTGGTGGTACGGCCAGTGGTAGAAGGAAGCATCATCATCTGGAACCTTCCTATTTTATTTAATTATTTTAAAGATCTAAAGTGCCAGTGCTCTCAGTGCATATTAAAATTAGCATCCTCATGCAAAACATTGGTTACCCAGTTCTAGTTATAGATTTGCCTGTGAGGTAAATATTGGGAACGACAAATATCCAGTAAGAGAACAATCAATAAAACTACAGGCTTCAAATGACTATGTGCAATTGTACAAAATATAGAAAATGAACTGGAGATGTTAGCACAAGAAATTAAATTTATTGCATGAATTATCACGGAGATTTTGTAGAATGGGATCCATTAATGGAATATGGCTCTAAAATAGCAAGTATTTATACAGTATCTTAAGTTTTGTAAAACATTTTAAATATGATAACATGAATTAAATAAAATAGGCACAAAGCTTCACAGACCTTAAAGTTCGATATAAATGCTAGCTATTATTATTTTTATTATTAATTTTCCCCCTTCTCTTTAACTTATTTCATCATTTTTGTTTTGTGAGATGTCAGGAATTTGGCTCTCTTTTATCTTTATAATTTATTATCAATCAATAAGCATTTAGTAAGGGAGGGTCTGCTATGTGCTTGAAACTGTGCTAAGTGCTGAAGATGCAAAGAAAGGGAGAAGATAGCCCTCAAGGAACTCATTTGCTGATAGGGGAGACAATAAGCAAACAAATTTGTATAAATAAATTATATACAGGATAAATAGGAAATAATTAATAGAGGGAAGGCACAAGAACTAAGAGATTGGGAAAAGCCACCTATAAAAACTAAGATTTTGGTTAGAACTTGAAGGAAGCCAAAGAAAACCAGAAGATGCATATGAAGAGGAAGACTATTCCCGGTATGGGACAGGAATAATATGCAAGAAATATCAAATCTGTTTACCTTGAAGATTTCTCTGTAGGGCTCAACACAGTTGAATATGCTTCTGACCCTTCTTGAACAAGCCTTACACTCATAGTTCAAGGGAACAACAGAGTATAAAATGAGTACACTCATCACAAAGCCCTATTTTCCTCAAACCTTCTTTCCACGTCACTTTTTGATCCCATCTGCTGTCTACCCAACTTGCCTCTCTGCTCCTTACCTTTCATACTTTTATATATCACTACATTTCCCTTTTTCATCTAGTTTGACCTCTAGGGCACTCACTGTACCTCCCCCCCCCAAATCTTTAGCCAATGCAATAAAGAAATTCCTAGCTCCTTCTGCCCAAGGGAATGGGGTGCTATCTAGCATTGTCCTGAGAATATCGATGTAGCAGTGATCTATATTCAGTTTGAAAAGGGTTCAGAATAATGAAATAAATCAATAGAGAATTATGTATTGGAGTGAACAGAGAGTAAAGAGCTCTAGATTTGAGCCAGGTTCAAGTCCTGACTAAATCACTTTATAGTCTGTGTGAACTTGTACAAGTCCCCCTGACCCTCCCATCTCAGTTTTCTTATTTGTTAATGGAAGGTTCTAGGTGAGATTTAATGTTCCTTCACATTCTAAAAATCTATGATTAAAATTCTGTTTTCAATGAAGTTTTCTAGTTTTGTGGAATGAGATAATAAAACTTCACAAGAATAAAGATAAGGCAGTAGGGAACTTTCAAGTATGGGATATTAAATTAATCAGCAACTCTAAGGTTCAAAATGAAAATTCCAAGCCTTAGATTTTTGTTCATACCTGTGCAAAACCGTAAGAATTTCACAGTGAAAGAAATGTCTATTTAAGAAAATAAGTCTTGAAGATGAAAAGCAAAAGCTTTTTAGAAGGGCTGTGAAAGACTCAGCAAAATTGTAAAAGCCAATAATAATAGAAAATAGCTTACTTTGATACCCATAGTCCAAGTGAAGAGTGGAATATAATTCACTTTTCACAATACTACTGAGGTGGCCTATGGCCTCTTTTCCATGTCTCTCTGTTTTACTCCACCTCTTTGTCTCTTTAGCCATCTATCATTCTCATTGTCTCTCTGTATCTGCCTCTAGCTTCCCATCATTTTTCAACCTTTTTCTCTCTGTGTATTTGACTACTCACTTCTGTTTGTCTCTCTCTCTCTCTCTTTCTCTCTCTCTCTCTCTCTCTCTCTCTCTCTCTCTCTCTCTCTCTTTCTCTGTCTCTCTCACCATATATATATATATATATATACATATATGTGTCTTTCCATTTTTCTTTTTCTATTTGTTTTTCTTTTCCTTTCTTCTTCCTTTACTTGTCCCTGCCTTAATTAATTTGTCTTTTTTCCCCTCTCCTTTAACTGGTTGTCATATAGAATTGAAGTATTGTTATTTTTATTACCTTAAGTTCTATTTCTTCTTTTTTACATTAAGCACAGTGCCTTGCACACAGAGTATTTTAATAGATTCTTAAAGGATTGGACTGCATGTTAATAAGGAAATATGGGCATTTTCTATTTTTTCTTTCTGAAAAAATGGAGTTGCCTTTTATTTATGACTCAATTTCTTTTCTGTTTTGTTTATTGTATGTAAGATATTTTCCTACTTTTGATTTAGGCATTGAAGGCTTAGGTAAGCATCTTCCAAATTATTGCAGGGACCTCTAACCTTCTATCAAATGTGAATAAGGGATCTGTGAGAAAAATTGCCTTACTATTGATATCTTCTGCTAATATATTTAATTATATATGCATCACAAATGCATATTGAATGTAACAGTTTTTCCAATATGAAATTAGACTCAATTCTCTCTATTTTGCTTCTAGATTTGTCTGTCTTAATTTCTGCTGTTTCATAGCCACCTTAACCAGCATTTAGAAATTCTATCACTATATCTCAAGCTCCAAATTGTGTGTGTAATACTTCTATGACTGTCCCCTTGCATCATTTTTATAAGGCAAGGGAGGAAGAACATATACCTTAACCCCTATGGATTGTTATGCCTTTAGCTGAAGGAAACAGACTCAGTTTTACCAGTGAATTAAGCAGTGTGGAAGTCTGCCCTGGTCCAACCAGTTAAGCCAGCTACAGAACAAACAAGTCATTGAATCACCCTTATCAACCCCATCCAGTGAATGACTGGCTGTTCCTCTACAAAACAACCCTCAATCTGGTGAAATGGATTCTGGAAGTCGACAGTACCCAATTCATTAGTTCTCCCCAGCTACCAACCAATTGCAAGAGTAAGAAGGTCTGGGGAGGACATTCATTCAACAGTTCAGTAAATATTGATTTAGCTATTATTTTTTTCTAAACCCTTTTCTTGGTACTCTGAAGAATACAAAGATGGATAAGAAATCCTTTGCCTTCATTGAGTTTATAGTCTAGGAGAGGAGTAATTCACAGATAATGGCAATATAAATCAGGATTTGCACCACAGGAGAGATTTAAGTGAAGTAATAAGAGGTTGAGAGTCCAGTTTGGTATTAGCCAACATGTAAAAAAGTAGGGAAAACATAAGAAAGAAAATAATTTGGCCTTTTTTGGAGACCCTTGACCATCACAAAAAGCATTTGGATTTCATTCTGCAGATGAAAACAAAACCTTGAAGGAGGCAAACAACATGATTGGAGCTCTGAAAGTAGTGTATGGTATGGGGTGGAAAGAAGAAAGATGAGGCAGGGATAGCAATCAAAGGAATATTAAAATAATTAGCTGAGAGGTCATAAGATATGCTCAAGGGATGTTGCAGAAATAGAACTGATAGAATTTTGTAATTCATTAGATATGGGGTGCAAAGAAAAGGGAATGGTAGAAAATGATGAGGTTTAAAGCATGGATGACTTAGAGAATAAGGAGAAGCCAGAAGGAGAAACCAGTTTGAGGGGAGGGGAGGAGTTTGATTTTGGACTTGTTGAGTTTGTGCTATGATGAGGACATCAAATTGGAGATACCTCCAATTGAATTGAATTGTGATTGAAAAGATGAGATGGAAGCTCAGGAGAAAGATAATTTCCTTATACATCCTAGTGAAAGTCACAAGAGTGGATGTGATTACCATGTGAGGAAGTCTAGATAGAGAAGAAGTTTAAGGATAGAATCTTGAGGAACATTTACATTTGGAGAGAGGGTAACCAGGGAAAGAGGTAGCAGCCTATTTCAAGAAGCAAACAGGGTTCTGTAATATCTCAAGCTTATAAAAGCCTTAAAGCCTGTAAAAACACATTTTTAAAAATTCAGCAAAATTTTATTTTTTCCAAATTACATGTAAGAACAATTTTAGCATTTATCTTTCAACATTTTGAGTTCTAAATTCTCTCCCCTCTTCTTTCCTCTCCCTTACCTGAGATAGTAAGCAATTTTATACAGGTAAAACATGTGCAATCATACAAAATGTATTTCCATAGCCATTATGTTGTGAAAGAAGACACATATTAAAAGAAACCCATGAAGAAAATAAAGCAAAAAAGTGGTATGCTTCAAAGTTCATTCAGTTTCCATCATTTCTTTCTCTGGAGGTGTGGAGCATTTTTCATCACGAGACTGTGGTACTGCTGATAACAACTGAAGTCAATCTAGTTGATCATAGTACACTAGTGCAGGCTTTACATATATTGTCTCACTGGATCCTCAAAACATTTTTCTGAGGTAGATGCTATCATTTATGCTCATTTTACAGTTAAGGAAACTGGGGATCAGAGAGATTAAGCAACTAGTGCAGGACCACTCAGCTAGAAAGGGTCTGAGACAATATTTGAACCCTATATTCCTGATTTAAAGTCCAGAGATCTACCCATTGTGTTCAGGTGGGTTAGGATGCACACACTTTTGGAAAGTTTAACTAGAAAAAGGAAAGATAATAAATATATAAAATAAATATGGTGCTACTTTAGAGATGAGTAATTTACTAACATCTCAAATCTCTATTAATTTTGGGTAATATTAGCTGAAAGCAAATTATGCCTGAAACTTAAGTTGAAAAAATAAATGTCCTGAAAAACTCAAACATTTGAACCTTTACTGTAACCATTGATGACTTTTAGTGAAGACTAAAGATCATTAAAGCATGTGATAATTTTTCTTCTCGATATGAGGGGAGGTTGACCTTCAGAATCCAAGCACCTACATAGATCTCCAGTTATGACTAGAAGAAGCAAGTCATTGTCTAGCATTTGGAGTCTGCAGTAGTTTTTCTTTCTTTAAAAATAATTTTTTATTACTTTTATTTCTTTTTTATTACATGTAATAATCTTTGATAATTATTTTCTGTTATTTTATGACTCCAGTTCTCTCCCTCCCTCCTCCCCCAAGCACAATAAATAATCTGATACAGATTATACCAGTGCTTTCATCTGCAGTAATTTTTCAAAATATAAAATGGTTTGTCCTGAATAATTAGGTAGAAGAGAACCAGACACCTTTCTCTGGACAACCGACTCATTATGGTGATATGGTACAGTGGAAAGAATACTACCTCTGGAGTCACTGGACCTAAATTCAAATCCTGTCTTTGTCACTACCTATATAATGCTGAACTAGTCACTTCACCATTTGGCCTCGGTTTCCCTATCTATAAAAGGAGAGAGTTGGGTAAAACAGCCTCTGAGGTTCCTTCCAGCTCTAATCTGTGAAAATTATTTTTGCTTTTTCCTGATCGTCTTAATATCTGAAGAGAAACCATTTACAGTTTGATTAACCTTAATTCAGACATAATTATCTGCTATATTCCATTTATGTATCCTTACTCATTCATCTTCATCTAAATATTCTCTCATGCCTGAAAAATTGATTAACTTTTTTTTTTAATTTGAGAATCCTTCCTCAAAACCTGTCAGAAGACTTTTCTCCTAAGATTTAGAAATACTCAACCTTAGATGTAAAGGTTGTAAGGATGTAAAGGATGGAAATTTAGGAAATTTAGGAAAAAGGAAAAAAATCCTAAGGATACATCAAGAAATATAGGTATCTTTGATCTTGAGTTATTTACACTGGATGCTTAAGGTTGACGACAAAAGATATTATCTGTTACTTTTCTCTGAAGTGGAAGGGAATGGGGCATGGCCGTTTCTTTAGCTTTGACATTATACCTCTTGTATGTTGAAAAAGAAACAAGATGCACATTCTATCACACTTTCAAGAAAGTTTTCTCCCTTAGATTAATGACTACTCAGTCTCAGACTTTAAAGGCTGAGAATTTGAATGTGAGACACTAAAGGAAAGAAAGAAACCAAAAAATTCCCAACCAAAGAACTACGAAGAATTGCTAATCCCTCATCCATCCACTGTTTCTATCTAGCATGAACTACAATCAAAACAAATAATGGTCAAATAATCCCCTTCCCACTTTCGTAAATCTGATCATTCAAATAGTGTTAATTAAGTCAGAGTCTAGACAGGTTCTGCATGAGAACTTACCATACATAAGTGGAAAGCATCTTGGTTCCTAGTTAGAGGGAACTTTTCCACTCTCAAGTAGAAACTATTCTCCCACTTCAGCCTTGTGAAGAATGGAACTCAGCTCAAGTAGGAGCTCATCTGCTTCTTCCTGAGTCTTCTTCCTGGCCCTTGAGTTATAACTGTGTCCATGTGTTCCAAGTAGCTCAGCTCCCCAGTCATGTTCTCTTCAGGGAGAAAAGACAAATATGTAGTCAAACATTTACCAGTGAAATGAGATCATATGACCTCTTCCTGATTAAGTAACAATGCCTGCTGTTCTTCTGGGTTCTTCCCATTTTCCTTTTGAAAAGTAGGGATTTCAGTTGATTCTCTCTCTCCTCCATCACATAGTCCAAAGCAAGGCTTTGATCAAACCAGTATATTTTCCCTTTCTATAGGAAGGGACTGAGCATAGATTTAGAGTTAGAGGACTCTAGTTCAAATCCTGATTCTACTGCTTAGTAGTTACAGACAAATTCCTTCACCTCTATGGGCTTCGGTCTCCTCATCTTTAAAATGAGAGTGTGGGACTAAATCTGATTCAGGTTATGCCAGGACTGCAATTCATGTTTCTATCCACCTTGTGCTGTGAAAGAAGACACATTTCACACAGACAAGAACAAAACTCACAAAGGAAATAAAATGAAAAATGAAATGTTGTGATCTGCATTTAGACTCTGACAATTTCTTCTATGGCGATGGATAGTATTTTTCATCATGAGGTCCTTAGGTTATCTTGTATGGAGAGACTTTGATGAAAATGCTGAGAAATCACTCCATTCAAGTCAACAAGCATTAAGTACCTACTGTATGTCAAGCAGGGCAGCTAGATGGTACAGTGGACAGAGTGCTGGACCTGGAGTCAGGAAGATTGATTGAGTTCAAATTTTGCTTTAGGTACTTATGTGACCTTGGACAAGTCCTGTTTGCTTTTGTTTCCTCATCTGTAAAATGAGCTGGAGAAGAAAATGGCAAACTATTCTAGTATCTTTGCCAGGAAAACCCTAAATTGAATCACAAAGAATTGGAAATGACTGAAACAACTGAACAATAGCAAAATATTCCAGGTACTATGCTAAGTGCTAGGGATAAAAATACAAACATAAAGGCAATTCCTTCCTTCAAAAAGTTTATCATCTAAAGAAAAAAAGATAACACCAAAAAAATTCAACAATGTGTAAGAGGAATGGCAAGAGTCAAAGGAGGCAACTAGAGTATGTTTGCAAAGTCTAGAGAGTGAAGTACCATGGATAATCCCAAACTCATCAAGTTAATCGCATATCTGCTTCCATCTAACATGGATACTAGGCTTTTCTGGGGAAAAAAAGTGGAATAGAACCTTTTCTTCTGGAAATCAGGAGCTGACTCAATAGGTCTATAGGTGAACCAATTTGCAAATGGAACAGCAGGACCAAAAACCGTATAAGGTATAAAAGTAAAGCAGTTGCAAAAATCTCCTCTCAAAGTCATAAAGCCCAATGAACATACCAGTGAGCATTGCCCAAGACCATTGCCCAAGAATCTCTAAAGTCTGCTGCTCTGGCTCTCACCTCTTGATTCTCGATTCTGCCTTCACCTCATTTATGAGCATGTCTAAGTCTTCTATTTTGACCAGTCCTGGTGCAATCCTCATGTATGCCCAAGATCTCAGCATCAGTGCTATCTGTGATTTTTCCCAATTTTAATCTCATCTCTGTCTAATCATGACTCCAATTTAATGCATGACTGTACCATATATCTCATCTTGATACAAGCCTGCCAAGCTAAGCTATCTTCTTGGGCTTCTGATGACCTGGCCTGCTGTTCCCTTGTCTACACCTGGGTTTTGTTTCTGGTGGTAATCCATACAAATCTAGGTGCTTCTGGCTGAGATGAACAATTCAGTGTTCTATCTAGAAGGCAGTATGATATAATGGAAAGACCACTATCTCTATAGCCATAGAATCTGGCTTCATATTCTACCTCTGGCGATTACTTACTGTTATGACTGTGCAAATAACCAAAACTTCCCAAACTTCAGTTTTCTCATCTGTAAAATTAGAGGGTTGGATTAGATGGCCCCCTGAGGTCCTTTTCAATAAGAGATACATGATCAGTCATATCAGTTCTCTCAGTTTATTGAGTTACAGCTATTTTTTGTAGCTCCCGAGGCCATGTTTGACTTCTTTCTTGAGAATGGAGATTGGTCTTTGCTCATAAAAATCCATCCCTGTTTCTAGGGACTGCATAATTGGCTGATCTATCTTCTTTCCTAGGCACCCACAGCTAAGAGGCAATATTTGAAACTAGGCTTCGATGTGCACTTGATAGATTTCTCTAGCCTTCCTTGATATGATAATTTTGAATTAATTTTTGTTTTTTTCTCCTTGGAGGTAATTTTAACACTGCTTATATACACACATTATATATTATATATATATATATATATATTTTTAGTTAGTTAGTTAGGTCCCAAATAATGAAAATTATGAACTCCATTAAAAGGTAGCATGTATTTGAATTTGTACTATTTGAAGTTAAAATGATATAAAATATGGTAATTGGTTCCAATTTTAAATATGAAGTATGAATTCAAATAATTCTGACACTTCACAGGATTCATAATTTCCATTAATCTGAGCCTAGCTGTAGTGTGCTAGGGTTACAGAATGCTTTTTTTCTTTCTTTGTCTTTTAAATAGATCTGAGAGTCTAGGAGGGTGGAACCCTACATATACTGTCAGATTCAGTTAATGCATTGTTTAGTTTTGCTTTGGAACAAGAAATGGCTCACTGAGAGGAAAGGGGAAATTAATAAATTTAGAAATAGAAGTAATATAAAACAAAAGCTATTAATAACAACCAAAAATGATAACTAAAGATTGTGTGACAATTTCCACGTTGAAATGGTCTAGAAATTCCATGAACAATCCTCCATATTGAATCCAATACTTTATGATTTTGTTGAAAGATGGGAATGGACAAGGATGGTGAAAGGTATGTTGAAAAATTTTGTTCAGAGCTTCCAATTAAAGTGTTGTCAAGAAATCTCCTGGAGATGTCTTGTCTATCTGCGCAAACTCCAGTCAGTAACTGAAAAAAAAGTCCTAAAAACACATCCCTCCCCAAATTACTGGAGATTTAAAAAAAATCAGAAAAGAGGTAGAAATTCCATTCATTTAAGCACCACACACACACACACACACACACACACACACACACACACAGGCATGCACATACATATTCAATACTAGCTGAAGAGGTGTGGAAAGGAAACAAGACCAACAGTTTGTGGGGGAAGGGCCCAACTGGGAATGGCAGTTGGGTCTTGTGACTAGCACTTCCTTCCTGCCGGGTGGGGCTTGCCCCATTTCCTTTCCCAATAAATATTGCAGAGGGCTACCATTGATAAGTTGCTAAGTGATGAGAGCAGGCTATGCAGTGAGGAATTGGACAAATTCAGCCTTTGGGTACCAGTGTGAGCAGGGCTGTGGAGAAGGGCTGATAACAGTATGAACTCTAATAATCACTGAGGCAAACACAGACCCAACTTCTAGATGATAATCCCAATGCCTGAACCCACAATAGACCACTAGGAGATTAAATCAGAAACTAGGAATTGGTATAGAGGGTGAGGCATAATACGAGCTGCCCTGTCCTGATTTATACCAACAGTGGCATTCAGACTATAAATTATTCAATAGGACCAGGTAAAACTTATAGTAAGAATGTAGAGTTGACTTAATATTAGGAAAACTATAATAGGGACAACTAGGTGGCAGAGTGTCCTGAAGTGAGAAGACTCTTCTTCATGAGTTCAAATCTGGTCTCAGATACTTACTAACAGTTGTGTGACCCTGGGCAAGTCTCTTAATTTTGTTTCCCTCAGTTTCCTCATTTGTAAAATGAGCTGGAGAAGGAAATGGCAAGCTACTCCAGTATCTTTGCTAAGAAAACCCCAAGTGGGTCACAAAGAGTTGGACAAAACTGTCCAATGGACATTCCCCAAATGACTAAAATATACATAACAGACCATATTCATAACAAATACATTAATATTTATACTTCTATGAATGGATCCAGAAAAATGAGCCTTGAAGAAAATGAGGAAAGAGTACATTCCACATTCTAGGAATGAGAGACAGTTCGTGTACCTCTTTGACAACGTAGTGATGTCCAGAAGGTTCTCAGTTTGAGAGGTGGACCTCCTGTGCCAGTCTTAGGATATAGACAAGGATATAGACAAGAGTTCCATTAAATGACAAGGCATGGATGAATTGTAATTGGAATCACTGGCAGAAATACATCAATCTTCTTGAGTATTTGTGGGGAGAAATGGATTGGAGAGGGGTGACACTAATGACAAGAAAAACAATTTGAAAGCTTTAGTCCTAATAAGAGGTAATAGTGAACTGAACCAGGCTGGTGATCGTGTGAGTGGATGCTGAAATAGAACATCAGTAAGTAGTCAAGTAGTAGATAATGACAAAATTAAAATAGACTGAACTGTAACTGAATTTCTTTTAGTATCAAACCACTATTCTCCACTAGATGGAGATATTCTCCAAGTAGCAAAGACTCATTTACTCATACTATGTTTGAGTGTGTGTGTGTGTGTGTGTGTGTGTGTGTGTGTGTGTGTGATAGTGTCAAGGCAGTCTGGTGAAGCCTATGGGCCCCTTCTTGGAGCAATGTTTTGTTGTCTACCTTCACAATGAAAAGAAAAGCTAACTTCTATTTGGAGGTAAAAGTAGCTAAAGATGCATTTCTTGCCCTACCCAAGTTCATGCCCTCTCTCCCTGGTCCTGAAATTTATACATGGGCCCCATGTTAAGAATCCCTTTTCTAGAGGCAGCAGAATTTGAGTTTAGAGATTGCTGTAGTCAACAGAGCTGCCTTAGGATCTCTAGATGGCATTTTATTTTATTGTGTTCATATTATATTTTTATTTACCTTGTTACATATTTCCCCAATTCTGTTTTAATCTTGTTCCAGAGAACTGGGGAATGCTGTGGCAACCATATTTGCCACTTCTGTTCCAGAATGTGATTCTAGTTTCTTCTACTTGACTCTGATTTTTTAAAATGTTTTTCATTTTTCTTTTTTCAGTTACATGTAGAAATAATTTTTGACAATTTTTTTTTACATTTTAACACTGAGATTTTTTCCTCCTTCATTCTTCCCTCTCCTTAAGGTGATGAATTATACACACATTTTCATGTAATACATATTTCCATATTCCTCATGTCATGAGAGATGACATATGTCTCACATACAATAGGAATCTCATGAAGGATATATGGTGGAAGACAGTATACTCTGATCTGCACTCAGATTCCAATAGTTCCTTCTTTGACTGTGGATAGTGTTTTCTTCATGAGTCCCTTGTGGTTATCTTGGAGATTTGCTTTGGTGATGATGGTTTGCTACTTCAGAGTTGATCATTGTATAATATTTCTATCATTGTATATGTTGTTCTCCCATTTCTGCTCACCTCATCAGTTCACATAAATCTTTCCAGGTTTTTCTGACCTCAGACTGTTCATTGCTCCTAATGGAGCAGTAGTATTTCATTACAACCATATGCTACAACTTGTTTATCTAATCCCCAAGTGAGAGACAAATGCTTAGTTTCCAATTCTTTGACACTAAAAAAAACAAACTACTAAAAATATATTGTTACAGGTAAGTTCTTTTCCTTTATCTCTGATCTCTTTGGAATACACACTAAATAGTGATATTGTGAACTTATTTTAGGAAAAAATCCTTGTAAAATATATGTCATACATCATATTGTTTGAGGGTATTGTTCATCCTTTGTTTTCCAAGAGGACCAATGACATCATAGGGTGTTGTTTTAACTTCTTGAATTAGACTTAAATGAGACAGAGTTACACAAAGTCATCAGCCTCACTCTCCCTTCTAGAGTCATTGAAGCTTTTTATTATGAAAAACCTAGCTAATAATAAATTATATTTATTAATAAATGAGTAAATAAATATTAAACAGCAAACAATTCTAATCATCTTATCATAAAACCAAGAATGATTCCTAACTTACAAAATGTAAAAACTTTGATCATAGGTGTACAAAATCAGGTGGTGGATAATAAAAGGTATTCTATATGTAATGTAGATAGGAGAGTCATTTATTTCCTCCACATTTAAACACATGCTTACCATATGAGGCTCCCAAATTTTCTTTGTCAAAATCTTAAACAAGAAGAAATAACTTAAAGCTATTGTTAAACCCTGCTAGGAGATGGAGACTTAAAATATCTCGTATACCATTTTGCAGAACAGCTAAAGCTTACATTTGGACTTTACTTCAGATCATTATTGTTCAAAAATTTTCTTCTACATCTTCTTGCCAGTTTGTGCAAATCTTAAGCATATGCCACTAAAATTCTTTTAAACCCTGTCTTAGAATCAATACTAAGTTTTGGTTCCAAGACAAGAGAGTGCCAAGGGCTAGGAAATGAGAAGTAAGTGACTTGTCCAGGGGCATAACCGAGATGATGGAGTAAACCAGAGCAGCTCCATGTCACCATGAGAATCCTCTCCAACCAAGATGAAAATATCATCACAAAATAAATACAGGAGTGAAAGAACCAACAAAGAGAGGGTGAAACAACTTTCAAGGAAAGAAAAAGCCAAAAGGTAGGCAGAGAATATCTGGGGCACTGGGGTGAGAGGGGAGAAGGACCAGAAAGAGGCTGTAGCAAGGAGGGAAGAGCAAGCCAAGAGCAAGCCTACCCCCACCCCACCCCACATCTGCTGTCCCAGGTTTAGAACCTAATCCCAAGCCAACATTCAGATCCTGAGATCCTGCTAGGGCAAATGGTACAAGCCAACCTATACCCCTTGAAGTTTCAAACCTGTGGAAACATCCAGAATCCTAGCCCAGGGCAATCTAGGCTGAAGTGGGCTGATCTGTGTGGGCCCAGAGATAAGCCAGGAATCCCAGTCTAGGCTTGGAACAAAGACACAGTTAGTGGCAGGGGAGGGGTAGAGGGAGGTCTTTTGGAGGTCTTAGTCCTTAGACCATCACACCATCCTCCAAGAATTGAAACTGGTAAAAACCCAGTAAATGATCAGAGAATAACATCAACAGAGAATTAAGTAATTTGCCCAGGGCCACACAGCTAGGAAGTATCTAAGGTCAAATTTGAATCCAGGACTTTCTGTCTCCAGGCCTGGCTCTCTATCCACTGAGCCACCTATCTGATCTCCTTAGACACATCTTCTTGATGGTGGTCATCTTCTCTGAAAAGTGTGTTGTTAAAAAATACTATTCCTTGTTGTCAGTTAGCTCCAAAGAGAAAATCAGGATGTCCTGATATCTTGAATACACTAAGCTGCCTCCAAAGTTGAACATGACCATCTCAGGATGACTATTCAATCACCTCTGCTCAGGGAAAAGAAAATACAATATAATGGCAGCCAAACTCTCAGACTCAGATTTTTTTTTTGGGGCAGGACATTTGCCCATAAGTAGGAACCATATCTTTTCCTTGAAATGTCCATGACAGAGCCAAAGCTCCATGACGAGGGCTCTAATGAGAGGATATCTGGGACCTTGCAGTCCATTCCCAATGTACTATAATGAAATTTTCTTCTATAGTGATTCCGACTTTTTAAAATGTTTATGGTTTGGAAATGTAATGAAGTAAGACACTTCAAGGTCACCTTAAGTTAAAGGAGATTTGCTTAGCCAACAGAGAAAATATATTCAGCAAGGACACAGCATTAGCCACATTAGTATGCCTAACAAACCTTAGGGAGAGACAATCCAGTTTCCTCATTGTTTGATTTTGTGTAAACTTGAGTCAGTTCCCTGAGCCAATAAAATCTTCAGGTGCTTTCAATACCTTTTAACAAAAAAGTTAGCCTATACCGAACTCTGGAAAATCTTTTAGAACAAAAGTACACAATTATATTATATAATTATATGTAAACATTATACATAAATATATTAATATAGCATATTTTAATCTATAATATAAATTAATATAATAATATATTATAAAATACATAATAGCTTCCACATGCTCCAGATTAAGATGTAATTGAGAAATATTTAACGAAATAAATAAAAATACAATAGAACAAAGATAATATTAATATGTGGCTTTCTATGTGACTCATGCTTGCTTATGTATGGTTGATGTCTCTGTTTTTATTTGAGTTTGAACACCACTGCTATCTATAGAAGACCTTTGACCACTTAAATTGGTGTTACAGTAATTGTGTGAGTTTTATCTATGATCTATGAGGTTCTATGAGCAACCTGTGAAGAAAACAGAGAGGGAAATAGTTTTAAATTTGATATTACAAAGGAACATTATAGAGAGAATTCTATGAAGAATCAATGAGGAGCTGCCAAGTACAATGTATTTTTAAAAGATTATTTCCTATTGTTACTGAAAAGAAGACAAAAGAAAAGAACAAATCTTATTTTCTGAGGTGCTAAATTTGAATCCGATCTTAAGGAGAAATATAAAGAAATCTTAATAAATTATAATCAGTATCTAGAATGAGTTAGATAGGTTGGGACTGTTTTCAGACAATTAAAAAGGGATCATCTAATGTTATATTTTGAGTTTGAGATAAATCTGGTGGTAAATTTCTGCATGGCAAAATATTTTAAATATCATATATGTTTTCATGTGTTATTGATTTCATTTCTTTTATTTTTGTAAAATATTTTATTTTACCAATTACTTGTAATATCAATTTCCTATACAGATTTCATTTCTAATAAATTGTATTTATTCAATAATTTAAATATTTAATTATAGAGAATTAATGTATTTGCTATATTAAAAATGGGAGTAATTACTATTAGGAAAGATGGTTTCTGCAGATGATACTTGACTAAATAATTAATATTTAATGAACTAAAAGTGGGGACTTGAGCTAATAAATTAATGAGAAAGATTACAAGTTTAATAATTCAGAAGAAACAATTTAAACATACCCTTGATTTTGGTAGAGATCAGGATGATAAAATTAAATACATAGCAATGAGTTAAGTTGACAAGCTGAGGAGAGACCTATAAGTGAGACTCCATTTAATAACCTTCTTTATTATATTAACATTGGATGACATCCAACTAGAGGGTTCCTATCCTATTGATATCAGATCATTTTAAATAGCTAAAATACTATATATTTACCCCAATAAACAACATTTCCATTAGGGAGCTGAGTAAGAAACTAGAAAACATGAACATAATTTACATAGAATTTATAGTCCAATGTGTAATTATTGTTGTTTAGTTAGTCACATCAGACTCTTTGTGACCTTGTGGACTATAGCACACTAATATTATCCATGAGGATTTTTTTTTTTTTTGCCAAAGATACTAGAATAGTTTGCCATTTCCTTTTCCGGTGGATTAACCCAAATAGAGGAAAAGTGATTTTCCCAGGGTCAGACAGCTACAAAAGGTCGGATTTGAATTCAGGTTTTCCTGACTCCAAGCCTAGCATTCTTACCCACTGAATCACCTAGCTACCTCCTAGGTGAACAGAGGTTAAGTGACTTGCCCAAGATCACACAGCCAGTAAGAGTCTGAGACTTGCTTTGAACTCAGAACTTCCTGACTCCAAACCCAGAGCTCTATCCACTTAACCACCTAGATGCCTCCATCTATCTGTGTGCCATCTAAATCTACCTATAGCTGTCTATATCTACATCATCTATATCTAGGTATATATTTATAAATATGCTTGGAAAACTTGAAAGCATCATATAAATCTCTATCCACAGAACCACTTAGTTACTTCCAAAGGTATAATTAGTTGACCTCAAGTTGTTTTATATTGCTCTAAATAAAACAAAGATTTTATTTTTAGCTAATGGATTGAAATGTCATTAGGAAGTATGCTATTGAAATAGAAATTACTTACGTACTGACACTGTTACTATTGAGTTCCCATTGATGTGGAATCATGTATATGTTTCCAATCATATTGCTGTTTGCTCCAAATCGTTCTATATTGTTTGAAACAGCACAAAAGATCAAAGTAACATTAAAATATTGTTGGCAATATGCTCCCGAAGTGGAAGATAATTTTATACCAGAGACTTACTATAGATTTAGAATTCGTGTAAATAGTTAGAAACCTAGTAGAAAAGCTACTATTACTATAAGGGATGGGAATTACCAATTGGAAATCACACACAAGTAGAATATATTGCCATAAATCTAACTAGTTTTCTTGAAATTATTTAACTAGAAAATAAGAGGAATTTATTTGTAGCTAAAGAAGTCATTTTTTCTAGGAATTTAGTCAGTAGAAAGTCCCTATTGATAAGGGATTGATCTAAATTGTTAGAAAATTAAAATCTGACTTGGAGAAACCTACTATTGTCATCAGGGAGCTGGAGAGCTACCTAGTCATGGCTATAACTAAAGTACTTTGTCAAGAGTACTCTTAAATTTGCTCCAATTCATTTTCTACTGTTTCAAGAAACAAAAGTCAATTTCTATCCAAAGAGGTCAAATGATATTACTAGGAAATATGATATTTAAGTACAATGTAGATGTATATTCATCTTATACCAGTTGTCATTAGAACATTTTTATTGGTTTTGGACTTATAAAAATAGTATATTGGGAGCACACCTGGGGAAATTAGTATATTACTATTAGGTAATTAGATATTGTTGTATATCATTTGGTCATGTCTGATATTTCATGGTCCTATTTGGAGTTTTCTTGAAAAAGATACTGGAATGGTTTGCCATTTCTTTCTCTAGCCCATTTTACAGATGAGGAAATTGAAGCAAAGAGTTAAATGACTTGCCCAGAGTCACACAGCTAGTAAGTGTCTGAGGCTGGATTAGAACTCAGGTCATCCTGAATTCAAGGCTTCTATCCACTGTGTTACCTAGCTGCTCAGGTAACTAGATGGCTAACTAGAAATCATGAATGTAACTTTAATAGAATACATTATAAAAATTCAAACTAGTGACTCTCTCATATCTCTAAACTTGGATTCATGAACAGGTTAAAATAATATTTTGTAGCTATCTTTCAATAAAATTTATTTCCTTTATAACCCTGTATATAATAATACAATTCATTTTATGAATTTTAAAACATGTTGTCTCCCCAATTAGAATGTCCTTCAAATATTTCTTCTGGTTCCAATGTCCAAAATGGCTCCACATTCACAATATTCGGATCACTTTCCTTTGGATGCATTCGAACTTTTCAATATACCTTTCAAAACTTGAATCCTTTCAGAGTATGACATCTACCTATCTTCATCTGTTGGCTTAGGAACTCCCTCTAGAAATACAGATCCTGGTCTGTCTATTAAATCGGAGTTGCCTAAGAACTTGCAGAAAGGTTAAATGACTTGCTTGTGTTTGCAAAAGTAGCAAGTTTTGGAAATGAGATTGGAAACCAGCTCTCCCTGGCATTAGATCTATTCATTATGCTGGATTACCTCTCATTAATTATCATATGTTAGGCTACCTCTTATAAATTATCTCACTTGACCCACACAATAATCCTGTGAAGAAAAGTAGCTTAGATACCCTTTTACAAATGAGGAAATTGAGGTGCAGGAAGTTAAATTAATTATTCACGGTTACACAATTTAATCTGAATTATTAGCATTTCCCCACCATTACTTTCTTAAGTCTAGACAACTAACAAAATAATAAATCAAGACTTGATTGTAGCATTTGCCAATTTCTGATGTGCAAATATACTGAAAATTTAACAATTTTCAGGGCCGCTAAGTGGCCGAGTAGATAGAGCTCTGAACTTGGAATTGGAAGGACAGAAGCTCAAATCTGCCCTCAGATACTTCTTAGCTATGTGACCCTGGGTAAGTCACTTAATTCTATTTGCCTACCCCTTGCCCTTCTGTTTTTGAGTTGTTATTAACACATAAAGTAAGGGTTAAGAGAGAGAGAGAAGGAGAGAGAGAGAGAGAGAGAGAGAGAGAGAGAGAGAGAGAGAGAGAGAGAGAGAGAGAGAAACAGACAGACAGACAGAAAGAGAGAGATACAGAGAGAGAGAGATACAGAAAGAGAGAGACAGAGACAGAGATAGAGAGAAACAGAAACAGAGACAGAGACAGAAAGGGAGGAAGAAGGAAAGAGAGAGACAGAAAGAGAGAGATACAGAGAGACAGAGACAAATAGGGAGACAGAGATAGAGAGAAAGAGAGAGAGAGAGGGAGAGAGAGAGAGGGGAAGAGGAAGAGAGAGAGAGAGAGAGGGAGAGAGAGAGAGAGAGAGAGAGAGAGAGAGAGAGAGAGAGAAGAGAGAGAGAGAGAGAAGAGAGAGAGAAACAGACAGACAGACAGAAAGAGAGAGATACAGAGAGAGAGAGAGATACAGAAAGAGAGAGACAGAGACAGAGATAGAGACAGAAACAGAAACAGAGACAGAGACAGAGAGGGAGGAAGAAGGAAAGAGAGAGACAGAAAGAGATACAGAGAGACAGAGACAAATAGAGAGACAGAGATAGAGAGAAAGAGAGAGAGAGGGAGGGAGAGAGAGAGAGGGGAAGAGGAAGAGAGAGAGAGAGAGGGAGAGAGAGAGAGACAGAGAGACAGAGAGACAGAGAGAGAGACAGAGAGAGAGAGAGAGAGAGAGAGAGAGAGAGAGAGAGAGAGAGAGAGAGAGAGAGAGAGGAGAAAATTTAACAATTGGCTTTTAGATACTGTTTGTAGCTGACTCCAGTACATTCCTGCTTTGGGAAATCTTCAACTTCAGTTTTTTGGAGGCTATAGTGTTCCATCACAAAAACCATACAGTGACACCAGAACAATACTGGGTTTTCATTTCTGGACGGAAACTGATTTTAATTGAAAGAACATAGTACATTCTCTAAACCAATCCAGCCAGCCAGCTCTCTCCTTCTTGTATTCTGAGTATTCAATTTCTATTTGTTAATATTTACTATGAAATTAATATTTTATTTTTAGAATATTTTATAAAACAAAGAAGCATTTTTATTATAAATGAATTTTATTTTGTTATATTATGTTTATATTTGCATTATATTGTAAATGATTAGTATATTATTATAAATGAATGAATACTATATTTTTTAAAACAAATGAAATGTACATAAAAGCTAAAGGCAAAAATTGTCCTGGTTGTTTAATTAGAAGTACCATTCAGAGTGTAAATTAGCAATCTCTATTGAGGAGAATCCAAAGCTCCCATTTGGTTGGTGTTCACAATTCCCAGTGAGGAAACTCTTCTCCCAATGGAGATCAGGGACTGCTGAACAACATTTGGTCTTAGAGGGAGGCCCAGGGTGGGAACAAAAGGGTTAAGTGGCGTGTCTAGGGTCACATAGACAGTATAAAAGAATTGGCTCTTCCTACTGCAAGCTCAGCTTTTCCTTCACTGTATTGTGCTGCCTCTATAGTCCAACATGAAAGAAACTTAAATGTACTTTCTCCGACTTGATAAATTCAGTGCATATATTTACCCATTACCCTGCCTTGCACATGTGCACTGAAGATAAGTGTTAATTGGAGCTCTGAGAAGATAACAAAGGAAGAAAAATGCCCATTAGGTTGCCATGCTTTTGAAATGTTCAATGAATATTGATGATCTACTTTGACACTTGGGATAGCTTCTTCTACCCAGACAGCCTGCTATGTACCAAATGCTCTATGCTGGGAAATGGATTTTGTATTTTAATTTAAGCAAAGGTTTGTTGCACATATATAATGCATGCTTTGCCAATTAAAAATGCTGCAGATTGTGTACAGATATGCGTCTGTTCTTAATATGCTTCGCACTTGTGATGAACACAGTTGATCCTGGATAGTAATTGCACCCTGAATCAATACTCTTTCATTATTCGCATAAAAAGAGAGTAGACATAGAATTTACACATAATCTTTAAAAAAAAGCACAATAGTACTTTGTAAAGTGATCATGGTCATACATTTTAATATGTAAACTAGTTTATAAAAAGGTACGTGGCTCAGTGGATGGAGTGTCAGGAAGACTCATCTTCCTAAATTCAAATCTGGTCTCAGACACTTATTAACTATGTGACCCCAGATAATTCACTTAACCCTGTTTGCCTCAGTTTCCTCACCTGTAAAATGAGCTGGAGAAGCAAATGACAAATCACTACAGTATCTTTGCCAAGAAAACCCCAAATGGGGTCACAAAGAGTTGGACATGACTGAAAGAAGACTGAACAACAATATACATTTTATTCTAGAGAGTCATGAATAGTTTTATTCTTGGATCAAGACTCAGGAGATATCGGTATCTCTATGTGTCTTGGCAATATGATATAGGGTTTATATTCTACTACAGCATGCCCAAAGTTCTACTGCAAGGTCTCATTACTGTGAGCAGGTGATGCTGATTCTTAGAGACCACTGGAAGTGCCCTGGGCATGGTACTGAAGAACAGAAAGGTCAATCTCCAGTAGAACAATGCAATTCTTTGGCCAGAATGACCTATGAAACACTAAAATACAAAATGAACTCTAATTTCTTGGTTGAGTTGGAATCAAGATCCTCTGTTGTGAGTGAGAGTGGAGGAAGATGGCATAATGAGACTGAGGAGAAAAGAGAAGTTTTGGTGAGTGTGACTGATGGTCAAGTAGGGAACAAAGGAATAGCATGGGCAAAGTTGAGCTTTCTTTTTTGGAGAGGAGTACTTGAACTGGGATTTTATTGATGAAGGGAATTCCTAGGGGAGGAAACTCTCTCTACCAATGCTGATAGACAACTAACTTGCAAATTATAATCTTTTTTAAAATGACATTTTATTTTCCCAATTACATGTAATAACAATTTCCAACATGTTTTCTGAAATTATAAGATCCAAATGATCTCTTTCCCTCTCTTCCTCCCTCTCAGAGATGGTAAGAAATTTGATCTGGGTTATATGTGTATTATCATGCAAAACACACTATCATATTGGTTATTGTTGTAAAAGAATGCTCATATAAAACCAAAAGCCCAAAATAAAAACATAAGTAAACTAATTTGAAAAAAGTATGCTTTGATCTCCATCGGACTCCAACAGTTGTTTCTCTGGATGTGGATAACATTCTTTGTCATGCGCCCTTTAGAATTGTCCTGGATCTTTGGATAATTGATGAGAGTAGCCAAGTCCTTCACAGTTGATCATCATACGATACTGTTTTTATTGTGTGCAATATTCTTCTGGTTCTGCTTATTTCACTTTGCATCAGTTCATTTAAGTCTTTACAGGTTTTTCTGTTATTATTCAGTTCTTTGTATCTTATAGCACAATAGTATTCCATCACTGTCATATTCCATAGTTTATTCAGCCATTCCCCAATTTCCAATTTTTTTGCCACCACAAAAAGAGCTGCTATAGATATTTTTGTACAAGTAGGTCCTTTCCCCTTTTTTATGATATCTTTGGGTTACAGATCTAGTATTACAGAATCAAAGAGTATGCACAGTTTTATAGCTCTTTGGAAATTATAGTCTTAAAAGTGTTGCTTGGAGATAACTAGGTGGTTTATTGGATTGAGAGCCAGACTTAGAGACATGAAGTCCTGGGTTCAAATCTGATCTTCAGATACTTCCTAGTTGGGTGACCTTGGGCAAGTCACTTAACCCCCATTGTCTGGCCCTTCTGGCTCTTCTGCCTTGGAATGAACACACAGTACTGATTCTAAGACGGAAGGTAAGTAAGGGTTTGAAAAAAAGAGTGGTGTTCAGAGCAAGAGTGTGACTTGCCTAATTTTATATCACCTTTAAGTGTGATCAGTGGAAACTAAATATAAGTCTTCCTGAATCTGAGGTTGGCTCCTTCATCAATTAAATTCTGCTACCTCTTTCAGTGGAGAACAGTGAGCATACCTATATAGTAAATTCAGTTATCACAGTTGCATGATCAAATAAGATAATGAATGTCAAAGTATTTTGAAAATCTTAAAGTATAACATACTGTTGTTATTATAATTTATAGTTATTATTGAAGTGGGAATGTCAGTTTTTATAAGAAGTATAGAACATCTGAGTTCAGATCTCTATGCAACCACTTACTAATTATCTGACCTTACTCAATTCACTTGATCTTCCTCCGCCTCAGTTTCTTTATCTATAAAATGATGGGGTGGGACTAGATGTCTTCCAAGGTTCCTCCCACTTCTAGAACTATGTTAAACTGCTATAATGCAAATTATTTGTCTTCTTTCTTTCTTTTAAAAATATTTATTTAGAATATTTTTCCATGGTCACATGATTCATGTTCTTTCCCTCCCCTCTTCACTCCTCCCTCCCAGAACTGATGTAATAACATCTTCTTTCTGAGGGTTGGTCTCACTAAGTATGAAGAATTCATCACCCCTATGGCTGGGCTATTTGGTGTGAATTTATTAATCATGGCAATCCATGAGAGAAAGAAAAATACGAAATGGCTTTTAGTCTTATGGGCATCCCTCCCCTTCTGAGGTGACAGTGTTAGTATGGAAGAAAAAAATTATTATATATTAGGCATCATTCAACTTTTAGCCCATATAGGAATATAAAATTAGCTCTGTTGGTACTCTACATGTCCAGTGACCACCAAGTCAACACATGAATAGGAAATAGAATCATGTAAATATTGATATTCTCAACATAAATGAAGTCAGGAAAAAGGAAATTATAGCTAAACAGGCTAGCTCACAGGTTGTTCTTGGGGAGGTAAGGAAAAAAGTTAGAGGAATTAGTTTTTATCCTGAATAAGGGCTGGGGGAAGGGAGGAAAATGAACATTTATTAAGCATTTAACTATGTGTCAGGCACTATGCTAAGCATTTTACAAATATTGTTATATTTGATCCTCACAATAACTTCTCCATAACCTACCTGTGAGATAGTTGCTATTATTATTTCCATTTTCCAAATGAAGAAACAGAGGCAGAGATAATGGCTAAGTGACTTGCCCAGGGTCACTCGGGTAGTTTCTGAGATTGAACTTGAACTCAGGTCTTTCTGACGGTCAAGTATTCTAGTTGATACTTGGTCATCTCATCCTACAGTACTCACAAGAAACATTTGTAAAGAGTCCACTGTGAAAATATTGTAGTTTATCTACCAACATCTGTTTTTCAGAGAATGATGATGTGGAGAAATTCTATGAAGAACTCAACAAGATTGTCCAAATTAAACAAGCATATACTGTATATAAATATTTTACTTAAATGGAAAAGTCAGCAAAAGTATGTGGGAAAACACAAGACAAGAGTTAGAAATGAGAAAAGTTAAGGGCTTAGAGACAATGAGAAGCCTTGCATGTGCATATGATGAATGCTTATTTCAAGGACAGAATCATGTTGTACATGACAAGCATCAAATAAAATATCCTAGAAACAAAAATGATTTATGTTTTGACAGTCAATGACAGAGTACCTAAATGTGAATATAATTTCTAAATAATTTCTCTGTGTGGTCAGATCACCTGTGTTTAGATCAATGTCAGCACAAAATTTGCAGAAAAGAATAAAAATGAGAAGATAATGTCATCAAACAAGACAACTCCAGCTTTACTTGGTAAAAGGATAAGAGTTCTAATCCCAATACAATGAATATAATCATTGAAGGTCCAGATATTTCAAGTGAATCAATCAATCAATCGGTTGTTTAAATTGTTCCAAGTGAATAGGTGAAAGAGAGATGAGCAAGTCCATAATAATTTTGAGAGGATTTTGGTCATTTTATAAAAGTGAATGTTGCTATCTTGGATATATCTTATGGATGTCTGAGAATATCAAACCATCCCCATTGGCCATATTAAAAAAAACACAAACAAGTTGTTGATGAAAGTCTCCCAGTTCAAGAATTGAGGAGCAAAGTTCCTGAGAAGGAATTGTTTTCTGTGGGGTGAGTGGGAGGATGGTGAGAATTTTAGTCTCTCTCACTGTTTCTGAATGTCTCTTCCTTTGTGGTTGCCAGAATTGGGAGAAAATTTTATTGTGTTGTTTGAACCTAGCCAGCATGGTTGTCAAGCTGGACCACCCCTACCTGCTGATTAGAGACCCTTAATTAAAGGCTAAGGTTATATTGACCAGAAACCAGGGCAAAAATTGATGCAAGGAGTTTTCTCACAATTGTACATCTCAAGCACCTCATATGTCTTATCTAAAAACTGTCCCCATACTGATCAGTCATTTATTGTTTCCATGTTCCTCTAATTGTTGACAGACACTTGGGGGGAATAGAATACCTCTTTTTTCTGAATTCAATGGATTGTACATGCTTGCTTTCCCCCTCCCATCTCAAAAGTACTTAATCTTTCATACAATTAGAAATTAGAATACCTGATGTTGTAGGATTTCCCTTTTGATTAATTGACTATGTTTAATCTATTGTTTTTTAGGTATAAAAGTCTCTCTCCCCATGTATTTGGGGTTCATGCCTAAGCTACAGAGGTCCAGTCTCAATTTCTTGGGAAATTGTAATTCATTGCTTAATAAATTAATGTACTTGGAAGATTGAACCTCTGTTTCCTCAGTCATTTCATCTTTCCCTTGACTCATTTCTCTGTCTTCTTTTCCTCCTTCCCTTTTCCCTTTCCTTCGGAAATACACCTACACCAACTGCCATGCTATCAGAGACAATGAACCAATATCAAGCAAGCATGATGAGAGAGACTGAATCAGGAGGGCAAAACACAACTGGCTAGCAGCTGAACTACTGAGGACAAATGGATGTCAAAAGATGATCATTTGACGAAAGAGGCAACTTCAAAGAGCATGACTCTTGCCACAAGACAATGATGCTAGTTATGCACTTCAGAAAGGATTTTCAGGCTATGAAACATCAAAAATTGTGAGTTACACCTTTCCCATAAACAGAGCTTAGCCATGTACTTTACTACCATTGTACTACAAGTATGGACCTATTCTCATGTCTCTTTTGTATATTTTATATATTTATGCCCCTGGTTTTTTGGAGGAATGTTTTAAATCCTCTATTCTAACTATATTTTAATAAAAATATTTGCTAAAAAGTTTTCTAAACCACCGAGGGCTTGTTAGCATGCCAATGGGGACTTGTGAGCAATCATGTCAGAAATATAGTCAATCAAGATTTTCCTTAGAATCCAAAGAGTAGTGGCTTGGAAAACTCTTGAAAGACCTCAATCCTTGAGTGTTGAGTATAGGTTAAACCAGTTGTTGATGTAGAAAAGTCATAAATAGATTAAAGAACAGAAATTGACATTTCAACAAGTTGTCTTTAGGATTTTGCTGGAACATCTCCAATGAAGTTCAGAACTCATTATTTTGAAGTGTGGCCATTCTACTTCTGGAAAGCTTAACTTGTGAGAAAGCTTTTCTTTATTTTAATCTTAAATTTGTCTCTTGCCATAACCTACCTCTTACCTCCTGGTTCTGGCCTGTGGGACCAAGAAAATGAATGTGATCCTTTTTTCTATAGGAAAGCTCTTAAATTCTAATAAGTGAAATTAATAATAATAGCCCCTAAGTCTTCTTTTCCTGACTAAATATCACATTTTCTCCAAATAGTTCTCACATGGCATAATCTTGAGGATCTTTGCTATCATGGTTGCCTTCTAGTTTACCAATATTCTTCCTAAAATGTAAGGTTTAGAATTGCACACAATATTCTAGGTGTCACTGGGGTCCACAACAGAGAGATTCCTCAATGGTTTTTCTACATTTTTGAAGAATGAACTTGTCACTTGTATGAGCTGATAGAGAGTAAAGGGAAGATAGCTGGAAGAATAATTTATACAATAACAACAATATTGTAAAGAAACTACTCTTTTACTGTGTGATCCTGGGTAAGTCACTTAACCTCAATTGCCTAGCCCTTCCCACTCCTTTGCCTTAGAAATTAGTATGGATTCTAAGAAACTAAGGGTTTAAAAAAATGTACTAGCTATGTGACCTTGAGCAAGTTATTTGACCTGCTTACCTCAATTTCCTCACTTAAAAAAAGAGAAGTAAGAATATCACCTAACTTTAAGGGTTGTTAAGTATCAAATGAGACAATATTTTTTAAGTGCCTGACTTAAAATAAGTGTTATATAAATGGCAGACTTTTTTGTTCTTACTTTGAAAAACTTAAGAATACTGAGTGAGGCAAAGATCAGTCATGATTCTAAAGGACCCATGAATTATGCTACTCACTTCCTGACAGAGGTGATGATATCAAGATGCAGAATGAATTATACATTTTTGGATATGACAAATGTGGGGATTTATTTTTGTTTGATTATGTGTATTACAAGAGTTTTGTTTTTCTTTCTTTTTTCCCCTCCAATGGAAGGAAGTTTGAGAGAGAGAAAATAAATTCCTGTTAGTTTAAAAAAAAGTAAAAGAAAACAAAAGTGAAAAAAGATGAATTTATTGAGGAAAATGAAAATGTTAAAAATATGTTAGTGGTTCTGCTTTTTTTTTTTTTAAATTTGGCACAGAAAACTCGGGCAAGACTCTGGATAATAATCATTTCTTTATGCCTGGCTTGTAATCTATTTCCCAAACTCAACTCCTTATTTATTTCCTCCTTCTGTGTATATGAGCCATAGAATACTCCAATGACAGGATCACTTCCCTTTCTCCCTAAGTTGAGATTTACTCAAATCACTAGGTTTTTCCACTCTGGTTCCTAAACTTACTCACATAACTGAGTCTTTCTAATGTGTGATGGTATTCCATACCTTGATTTTTTTACCTGTTTTTTTACCTGTTTTGTCTCATTTGAATAAATTTTATCTTTCCAGAGCCAAGTTCCAACAATTGATCTCAATCCACCAATTCTTTCCGATCTTTCTTGCTTTAGGAATTCTAGTTCATTTTTGCTTCTTCCCCACATTTTGTTCATTTATACAGACCTATGAAGTCATCAGTTTCGATATTGTCTCCTACTTCCCCCCCTGAACTTCTAGGTATTTCTATACTGCTATTTCCTTGTGTTCCAAATACTCTTCAGGATAGTGGTTAGTGTACAGAGTCAGCTAGACCTACATTCAAATTTGACCTCAGACACTTTACTAGTTGTGTGACCTTGAGGAAGTTACTTTACTCTATTTCCTCAATTTCCTTATCAATAAAATGATCTGTAGACGAAAATGGCAAACCACTCCAGTATCTTTACCAAGAAAATCTCAGATGGGGTCATGAAGAGTGGGATACAACTAAACCACAAAACAAAGGACTAAACCTAGTTGATTTAGTGGATTTATATCAGTAGTTTTCCATCCTTTCCTCACCACTCCCCTTTCCTTTTCAGTAGCCATCATGCAATATACAAATGTAATAATCTGCTTCTCCTTTTAGACTTCAGATTGACACTTTGCTTTGCATTTGTTAGATTATTGATCATGTAATATTCTGTATGATTTAGTGGACCAAGACAATCCTCAAGGACCCATGATGAAAAACAAACAACAACACACCATCTGCATCCAGAGAAAGAACTGATGGAGTTTGAATACAGATGGAGATATACTATATTTCACTTTATGTCTTCACTTTTATTTGTTTGAGTTCTCTTTCACAAAATAACTAATAGGGAAAGTTGTTTTACACTATTATATATGTAAAATTGATATCAGATTGCTTGCTGTCTCAGGGAGATGGGAGGAGAGGGAGGGAAGGAGGGTGAGACTTTGGATCAAACTTTAAAGAAAGATTAACATTTTCATGTTATTTGAGGAAAAATAAAATATTAAAAACAAAAAATTAAAATAATATTTTATATGATGGTATTTTTCTTTGTAGTCTCTCTAGAATGACCACAGGGGCTATAGCTTATCTTTATTTTGCCTCTTTCCTAGTTCCTAGTCCAATTTTCTTCTGAAAGTAGGTAATTCATTATTTGGTCAAAATTATTTTTTTTAACTGTTTTAGTTACACTTGGGAAGAATTCCTCAACTTCTATAAAACTGAAACAGACGAATTGTCAGGTCAAAGAGAGCTGATGTAGGCTTCTTAGAATGGGATGAGAAACCTCGAGGAGATACCAGAACTGGAGTTAAAAGGGTCTACTTGCAGCTCTTTGACCTACTAGCTATGTGTCTTGAAGCATCTCCCTGACCTCATTTGTGAAATGAGAGGGTTGGAACGCTTCGAAGTTCCTTTCGACTAACATTCTGTGTCCCCAATTTCGCGATTGAGAGAATGGACAAATGTAAGGGATATTACAGTACAGCCTGACTCCGTTCAGTGTGATGGCCTTATTTTCTATTCTGACTATTCCAGTCCCTTGACGTTTTGCTCTGGAGAGCTGGGGCTAGTCGGAGGCTGCCAGCTTCTTCTCCGCCCCCGGCAAAGAAATTGGGTGTGTCTCCACCTCCTCCGCCGCCACCCAGCTGCTACCGTCTATTCTGAAGCAGTCCAGGCAAAGAGTGCCTCTTTCCCAGCCAGCGCTCTTTCTCTCTTTCTTTAGCCTCCCGTCCCCACTATGCCCGGTTTCACTTTGCCCCCGTTCCTGCTGCTTTCGCTGCTTTTCTGCCTCAGGTCCTATCGCTTGACGGGGGCAAACGATGGTGGTAACACCAGCGAGTGCGGTCCATGCATCCCGGAGAGCTGCGAGCCGGTGCGATGCCAGGCTCCCGAGCTCTCTGTGCGGGACGCTTGTGGATGCTGTGAGCAGTGCCTGGGTGCCGAGGGCGAGCTGTGCGGAGGCAGAGGCGGTGCGGGCAGGAGGCGCCAAGCCCGTTGCGGCCCCGGACTGGTCTGTGTGAGCCAGTCCCGGGAAGTACTGGGGGCGGCTGCGTCCCAGGCGCCGCTCCCCGAGGAGCTGGAAGGCACCGGGCTGTGTGTGTGCAAGGAGGACGGCGCTGTGTGCGGGTCGGACGGGCGTTCCTACCAGAGCGTGTGCGCCCTGCACCTGCACAGTTGGATCTCGGTGCGGGCTGGCCGCGAGCGGGTCCACAAGGCGCACGATGGCGAGTGCAAGTTGGGTGAGTCCCATATCTGACCGAGCTAGGGGAACCTGAGCTAGAAGGGAAGGGGTGCAACTCTTGACTACATCCCAGACTTACAATGGAAGGGGGTGAGAGGGAGTACACTGGGGGAGAAGACAAGAAAAGGCTGCTAACGGGGATGTAACAAAGTCAGGAGGCGGTCCCCTCGCCTGCTCTGGGCACAGCCCTTTCAGATCAAGAGTCCCAAGGACTTTAGAGAATAGAGGAAAATGCAGGAACTCGGAACCCATAAAAGGCCTCTTAATGTGTTTAAGTCCAAGGTCCCCTACATCTCTTTCCCATCCCCTCCCACACTTGAGTCTCTTTTGACAAACTTGTCAGACTTTCACGCTTCCAATTTTTTTTTTTTTTTTGCCGCATTCATTCGTTCGTTCGTTTATTCATTCATTTATTTGTTTCTTTATAAGAGGATCTCAGCATTCAAAACGGGGCAGGAATCCAGAATGACCTAAGTGGCCTCTTTCTTGCTCGGGAAGGACTTTTCATTCTCGGTTCTTGGTCTTGGCGGTCCAACTTCTCTCTCCCTCTCCTCTCTCCCCATCTTCCTCCCTAGTGCTTTAGCTCCGGCTTGAATCATGCCAGCATTAAATTGATTCCTTTTTCTTGGGAATCAATGACTTCTGTAACAACTAACCGCTGTCCTTCAACATTGCTTACTCCTTTCTTGGGCTAAGAAAACCTCTTAAGCCTGAAAGGGTTTATTTGTTCCAAAAATGAAGATTCCTCCCCTTCCTGAAAGGAAACAAGTAGATGTATATAACGTTAAAATAACTTTTAAAATGTGCACATCGATTTCCTTTTGATTCTGTGTATTTCTCTGCAGATGGATTGATGGATTAGGAAGCCGAGATGGATAAACAAAGAATGCTTGGGTAAATTGAAAGGGATTAAAGAAATCAAAAGAACTGGAGATGAGACAGAAGATATACTTAGAGAGCTGTGAATGAAACCCTGTAGTTCCTTTGCTTTGTTGGTTGGGGAGGGGTGCCTTCTTCCCACGGGGGACCCAGTTCTGAGCTCAGACTGACAGGGATCGATCTTGGGAGAGGTGACTCCAAAGAAAAGGGACCAGGCTTTTCTTTCACACTCTGGCTCATTATGCCCCCACTCCAGAGCAAAACTAAAGGGAAAATCTCTAAAGCAAAGCATCTAAAAGACTCTTGTTTAAATCTCCCTCTCCCACCATATTGAAATACCACTAATAAAGGGGACTCAATATACAAAGTAGATCAGATAAAGGACAATTATTTCCTCCACATAACCCATCTAAAATGGGTAAGTTTAGATATATCTGGTGTTCAAGATGTCGAAGAACCAACTTGTAAAATACTCTTTTTGTTTCATTTCTTTTGTGCATCTCATAAGCAGCATTCCTCAACAATTAAACCACAATAATTTATCTCAATGGAGAAACAATTAAAAAGTTCCTAGACTGCTCAATAGATGAAAAAGAAATGTTGATCTTTTCTTTGTTTAAGACTTAGAATTGGACCAAACTAGTAACCCAAGACAAATGATTCCTCATAGAAGCAAACATGGTTTTCTGCGCCCAAATTTAAGTACTGAATAAACCTCATAATGAGTGAGGTTCTGAGGTGTAATGGCTAGAGTGCTGGATTTGTAGTCAGGAGCATCTGGTCAGACAATTACTATCTTTCTGTCCCTGGGAAAGTCTCTTAACCTCTCCGAGCCTCAGTTTCCTCTTTTGAACCATGAAGAGACTTGTGACCCTTTCAATCCCTTTCAACTCTAGATTTATGATCCTATGATAAGAAGAGTTTCAGTAGTTGGATACTAACTTGACCCTTCTCATACCTAGCTCTACATTGAATTCCAGTCCTGTTAGGAAAGGACCTTTTGAGTTCAATTGTTTTTCAGTCATGCCTAACTCTTTGTGACTCCATTAGGGTTTTCTTGTCCAAGATATGTGAAGTGGTTTGCCATTTTCTTCTGAGGCTCATTTGACAGATGAGGAAACTGAGGCAAACAGGGTTAAATGACTTGCCCAGCACCACACAAATAGTAAGTGCCTGAGGCCAAATTTAAATTCAGGAAGACTCTGGAGCCTGGTACTCTATCTACTGTGCCACTTAGCTGCAGTATCCTCTTGAGAAGTGGTGTGATATATGGGAAGAACACTCAATGAAATACTCAGCTAAGCAGTTAAACTCCTTTACACTTTGGCTCCAACCCACCTTTTCAGACTACTTTCACCTTACCTGCTCACTCACTTTCCATCCCATTGTAGAGAAGAGAGAGCTTATAAGAAAATGCATGCAAAGGACAGAAGCTGGAGATGGCCAGGCCACCTCCAACTTGATTATCCCAAGTCCCAGAGATAAACCCAGCTTCTTCCTTCAAAGTCACCCCCATCAGCCCAAAGACCTCAAAACAGTCACCGTTGGCTTGGCTCCAAACTGCTTTTCCTGCTAACATTCCAAATGGAATTTTCCTTTGATTGACAGCTGACCCATCTCCAGCTTCTGACCTTTGCATGCATTTTCTTATCATTTCTCTCTTCTCTACACCATCCAATTGACTTATTAGCTAGATGGCTCCATGGATAGAAAATCAGCTTTAACATCAGGAGGGCTTAAGTTCAAATTGCTGTGTGATATTGGGCAAATCTGTTTGCCTCAGTTTCCTCATCTTTCAAATGAGCTACAGAAGGAAATGACAAACCACTCCAGTACCTTTGCCAAGAAACCCCCAGATTGGGTCAGGAAGAGTTGGATTCTACTAAACAAGAACAACATTTTATCTTTTCCTTTCATGCCTTTGCATAGACTGTTCTTCCTCAATCGTTCCCCTTAAGGCACTTCTCCTCTTCATTGGAATTCTTAGCTTTTTTTAAGGCTCAGTTCAGAGACCATTCTCACTGGACACCTTTCCTACTCCTCCTAGTTTTAAGAGTATTCTCAGATTTTGTATTTAATTATACTTCTGTTTTTTCCGACAGTAGGTTATAAACGTCTTGAGAATAGATCCTGTTCCTTTGCATCCTCAGTTCTTTGTATGAGGCCTGAAACAGCTGGCAAGCTTAATACACAATAACTGAATTATTGAATTAGAGCTAGGAAAGATATAATTTCTAATCACTCTTTAGCTGGGTAAACCTCAGTAAAGCTTTCCCCCCCCCCCTAGTATGCTGCAGTGGATAAAGTGATTGACTGGGGAGTCAACTAGATCTGGTCTTTAATCCTCCCTCAGATGCTTACTAACTGTGTGACAGTAGGCAAGTGACTCAACCTCTCTGAGCTTTAAGTTCCCTGTCCTGTGAAACAGGATTAACAATAAGACAGATTGTAATGACGATCAGATGAGATGATGTAAGAAAAAAGCTTTGTAAAGCTTTAAGTGCTTATATAAATGTGAATTGTTATTACTGTCTATAAAAGGGAGATGATAGTAATACTTCCTTTCCTTTCCTTACAGGGTTATCGTAAAGAAAGTACCCTGTAAGCCATTAAATACTCTGTATATGTCAGTTATCATGGGAGTGCCATTCTACGTTACCAAACCAAGGAAATTTAAGAGGCTATTTTTTATATCATATTAGTCATGTCAAGATCAGATGTCAACCTGGGCTTTGATGTTTTCCATTAAAAATTGCACATTTCTCTCTAGAATTTGCCACAATTTCTCTTTTGCATTGAAGCGTATTTTGTTGTACTCCTTGACAGTTTTCTGGTGAAAGCAAGATAAAAAATGCAGCCAGGAGGGGTCATTTTATAGACCAGTAAGTACCTAATTATATGCTGACCCAGAGCAACCATTTACTCAGCCATAAACAGCAGGAACAGTGTTTTAACAGCCCCCTTTGGGAGGAAGGTTGAGTGAAGAAGAGCTAAGCCTGAGTAGCAGCTGTTCTGCTCCCAGTATCTGTAATAAAACTGTCCCTTTTCATTTGAATATTTAAAGTTTTGAAATGAGGACTTCAGTTTTCCTATAGGGGAAAAGATTGAAAGAAACACTGATTTTGCTGCTTCTTGTTTGAGTAAGTACCATTAGGCAGGGCTGTTTCATTCATGATAGACGGATACATCAAAAACTTGTTTTCAGCCTTATGGAATGATCAATACCTTTGCTATAGTTGAAAACTTCTTGAAATGTATAATAAAGCATCAAGACTGAATCCATGCACTCTTTAGCCAACATCTATTTGAGATGCTCAAAAGCCCAGTTTTCTCAGAAACAAAGTTTGAGAAAAGCTGTATTCCTTATTTAATTTTTATATTTTATTTACAATCTATTTAAAAGATCTATTTTAATTATTTGATAGTTCTTATTTTTTATACTTCTTTATTTTATGGTAGTGGTGATGATGATGATAATGATAAACATTATGTCTATGGTATACGACTTACAAAATGCTTTTCAAATGTAGGAATATGTTAGGGATAGACCAATTACAAGGATTAGCTAAAAAAAAAAAAGGGAATTTGGATACAAGCCCTGGGAGAGGATTCTGGGAAGGAGAAAGGAACTGTGGGAGTTTGAACTGAAAATAACTGACTTTTCTTCCTTCTTGGATTTCCACTTAGCTGGAAAGAGGTTTTGATTCTCTGCCTGAATTTCTACCGAGCTGAAGGAGGGTTTTGCTCTAAGAGATTTTCCCAAGATCCCTTTGGTTCCTCACAACAGTCATAGAACCTGGAAAAAGTGATGCTGATTTGGGAGCAGCTAGATGACTCAGTGGATAGAGATCCAGGACTAGAAACAGGAGTCCTGGGTTCAAATGTGGCCTCTGACACTTCCTAGTTGTATGACCCTGACAAAGTCATTTACCTCCCCCCCCCCACCCCATTTCCTAGCCCACGTGCCTTGGAAGCAATGCACAATATTGATTCTAAGGCAGAAGACAAAGGTTTATTTAAAAAAAAAAGTTTGGCCTCAGATATTTCCTAGCTATGTGACCCTGAGCAAGTCATTTACCCATTATTTCCTAACACTCACCGCCCATCTGCCTTGGAACCAATACAGAGTATTGATTCTAAGATAGAAGGTAAGGGTTTCTTAAAAAAATTGACCTCAGATACTTCCTAGCTATGTGACCCTGGGCAAGTCACTGAGCCCTAGTTGCCTAGTCCTTACTACTCTTCTGCCTTGGAACCTATCTATCCTTAGCATCAATTCTAAGACAAAAGGCAAGTTTTTAAAAAAAAATCATGATTTAAAAAAAATTTTTTAAGCTGATTTAGAGCTAGAATTCCTGGGTTCAAATAATGGTACACCTCCTTACTACCAAAGTAACATTGGGCACCTCACTGGACCTCAGTTTTCTCATCTGCAAAACAAGAAAGTCGAATTAGTTGAATTAAGTCCTTTTTGTTCTACAAGGTTTAACTGGAAAGGCTCCACGAAAGTTTTGTTTAAGATGAAGTTGCTATCCCTGCAAGAATTTGGAGAACCACAGAATTAGGTAATTTTTAGGGTCCCTTTAATTTCTAAAATTTCTAAATGCACTAAGATTTCAGAGAAGGGAGAAGATACAGGTTGAAATAGTCAAAAAGAGGGCTCCATAAAAGAAAAATTAAATTAAATTAGGCCTTGAAAGATGGGTGGAAAAAAAAGTGTTCCAGATAATTTCCCCCCAAGAACCTATGAGAGAAAAAGAGCAAAAACGATTCTTTATATATTATTTTAAATGCTATACTCCAAATTACTTTGGAGATAACTGAGATGAAAGGGTTGGCAAAGGAAGAAACAATTTGTTTATAAGTCCTGTAAGTCAGATAGTGCAAATACTCTCAAGTTATTGATAAACAAACTGAGGTTCATAGAAATTCAATGATTTTCAAACATCTAACAAATGTCAGAGCCAGTATTTGAGTCAGGGTCTTCTAATTCCAAGTTTAGTATTCTTTCTGCTGTACATTTTACCTCCTTGAACCTACCCACTCTCTCCAAACAGGAGAGATTTGGAGGGTGAGTGGAAAGATGTTGGTGGAATGAATTTCTAAATTATGAAGATTGGAAAATTTAAGTGCTTTGGAATCAGGTCATCATCTGGAGAGATCATCTTTGCCAACACCCATCACCTAGTAAAAGCCCTGGATGTTCTCCATGAATACCTGATAAGGAATAGATCTGAGGAAGGTGGAGATGACTTTGGCGATGACTGGGATTGATAGTGTTGGCAAGGGAAGAAACAAACAGGATGTCAGAGGATCTCATGATTAAATAAGATTATGAAGAGACAGCATCAAGTACAGACTTTGGAGTTAGACCTGAGCTTGAAAAGTTGAGATGCCTAGAAATTTAATCAGGTACCATAACTTAGGATAAACTGAATTGGAAACTAGAAGAAGGGTGATACTTATAAATATTCCATTTCTCTAATTCCTTCACCAAAAGGAAAATAGATATGAATGCTCAACAGACTTAGCCTCCTAATCCTGTAAAATGGAGTTAGTAACTGGCCTAAAAAAAAGATATCTTCAATAGGATAGGAAATATCTATTGAAAGGTGTCCAATAGGCTGGTAAAGTATGTCCAAGTGGATTTCCTGGAACGTGGTAGTAAAAGTACATTAGCTCTTGGATATATATCTGGAAGAGACCCCAGGGGCCATCTATTTGAGCTCCTTCATTATTTTGTCAAATGGCAAAATAGAACTGACTGAAAGCTGGTAATAGTCAAAGTATTGCTGTGAAACTAGTTGAAGGAATTTGCTTTGAATCTGATGAGAAAACTGAGATGAAAGGATATTCAGTGACTGTGTAGAGGTTATATAGGTAACAAATGTCATAATTGGAACCCAGATCCTATAAATCTAAAGTTAGCGTTCTTTTCACTGTATTGTGCTGATGATTAAGGTCTTTAAGAGACAATGATTCAAAGCAAGCCATAATTCTTGACTAGTTTCACAACAGGAAAACTTTAAGTGTAACTAGCTTTTATTTGTTTTTCTTAATGTTGTCTTTATCTAATTAATGCAAATTAAACAAGAGAGTGTGGACTTAAATCTTTTGCAGCAAATGTAATGTTCAAACATTTAATTAAACATTTATATGTGTTCCAATGGAGAAGGTTTTTTTTTTTTAATTTCAATTTCTAAAAGAATCCAATGTTAATGCTGGGGAGATTGAATAATTATTAAATTTATTAAGGTGTGCTATTTGGCTTCATAAGCATTTTTTCTCATAATGGAAGAAGACTCTCTGATTCAGCTTTTACAATGATGATGGTCTTTTTTATCACTGATGTTGCTATTCCAAAGTGAATTTATGTTATGCCTCCTAGTGTTAAATTTCATTTCTTTTGTCTTGTGAACTTGGAGCTAAAAGACATGAGCATGACTCCTGAGACTTTGGGGGTATTGTGGGTTTTAAAAATATTGTAGCTAGGGGACTGCATCCCACAGCATGCCCCAGGGGTCCCTCCCCTGTACTTACTGGCATTGGATTGGTCTTGAATGGACCAATCCCGTGATAGGGATAGAACACGCCCCCTCCCATTTCCAATGCACCAATCAGCCAAGGAGGGACCTTTGACTCTGACTAGGGTTAGAGGGGGTAGTCAATTTCAGGCTAGGGAAACTCCAGTGTTTTTTCTTTAAATAAAGATTTTGAAAGATCAAAGGTAGAGAGTGTTCTTTCAACTCTACAGTATATATATATATATATATATATACATATATAAAATATATTATAAACTGGGTAACTGAGCAAGTTATTTGAAAAAAGGTTAGATTCACTCTCCTGAACCATGTCTAGTTCACCTAGTTACTTTTGCACAGCACACAGAACAAGAAGAGTTGACTGAAGTTAGAAACAACTGGTGACTTAGTGAATAGAATTCTGTATCTGGAGTCAGGTACAAGAAAATCTGAGTTCTGGACTCAGACATTAGCTATCTGACAAATAATTTAAACATTTTTCATCTGTTTCCTCAACTGCAAAATGGGGTAACAATAGCACCATCAAATGAGGTGATGTTTGTAAAAGCTCTTAACACAACAGTAGGCACTATATAGATGGTTATTCTTTCTCTTCCTCTTGTTGAGGGGAGAAAAATCCTTTTAGTGCACCTGAAAGAAGGGACAGCTGCCACAAGGGATAGTATCTAAAAATATTAAATCACCTTTGTAGTTTCTATGTGGTCTGTTGAGGAATACTGACTAGATACTGTGTCTCTATGGTTCTTAAAGCTTGTGATAACCTCCTATCCCTCAGATCTGCTTTTCTCTGGGCAGCACTAACTCATTTTCAATCAATTGCTTTAACTTAGCTCTGAGCTCCCACCATATTGTATTTCAATAAGTGCTAGGAATAGAACTTTGGTATAATGGTAGCAAATTTCCATAGAAACAGATGCATGCTAAAATAATGCCTACAGTATTTTTATTCTTAGCATAAAACCAACTCAAAAGACCCCCTAGTAAACAAGAGACAATGCATAATAAAAAATAGTAAATATCTACCATGTGGCTAAATTCCATAATTCCCCCCCACCCCAGACATAATATAATAAATTTAGACCTAGAGTTCTAGGATTTTTAGAGGTTAGTCCTCCCTCAAACAGACAAAGACGCGGAACAACACAGTTCTTAAAGAAGATTTGACTCTTACACCCCATAGAACTGGTCATCAGGCACAGAGGATCTGAAGTTAGGGTCTAATGGTATGAAAATTGGTATGGGGAAGAACAAAGTAATTTCATTTGAAAGCCTATGCAGCACCCCTGTCTTTATAGTCTTCCATGTCTCTGCTGAAAGGAGAATATTATATTTTGCCATCTGTTCTCTGAGACCAGTATTGCTTATTGCAGTTGTTGAGTTTACCAGAATTAATTTGTTTATTACATTTTTTCCACCAATAGAATTAACTGATAATCACTTAAAACTTAAAAAAGAATTATCTGGAAAATTTAATTATGTGGAAAAACTCTAGTGATGCAAAATATATAAGGTATTTATGCTATTTGAAAGCTTTTCCTTAAAGTATATGATCATATAGCTCAAATGAAGTTATGTTTGTGAATGAAACAATAACTGTAAAAGATATTTAAATCTCATTTGCATTTCTTCCATTTATGGTTTTTCTCACAATCTATCAATCATAAAATATGAGGTCCCTGGGGGTAAGAGGAGGGCACTTTTTAATAGAAGGAAAACAAAGATCTTCCTATCATTCTTTTCCAAATCCCTCATTATAAAGAGGAAATTGGAATTTTCTTTTCAGGAATATGTAATGAATTCACCCTGAGGGGCATCAGGTTCCAGATTCGGCTCAGAATGAATATTCTCTGACTATATTAGGGCCAATTATACCTTTACTAAGACTATCAAAGGATGCTGGAATGTTATTGACTAAGAGTACAGTCTTATTGCATCTTATTAATTGCAGTCTTATCTGGCTCCCCTTGCATCTCTTTGTCCCTAGGTTCTGACAACAGCAATAACAAATGGTAAGGGTCTCTGCAGAGTGTGCCAAAGCTCTTGGAGTTCTGAGGATGATTTAGGGCAGCCACTGCTTTGGGGAATTAGTATATTTCTATTATATCAAGATGAGTAAGCCAAGGTATTTTTTTAAGGAGTCCATTCTTTCTTTCAACTAGCCCTACCTCCTAACCTCCTACCTCCTACCTCCTACCTCCTTCATTTGGGTTTCTGTTGTGAACAGGACCTGTGTAGATCCAAAGAGCTTAAGAATAAAGCTTGCTTAACTCTGACCTTAATGTACTTTGCTCAGATCTTCAGTCAAATTGGTTAGCCTTTCTTATTAATAAATGAGGGACAAGAGGCATCCCAAACCCTCTAGTGGTATGATTTTCTTTTATTGCATGACTAGGAACAGCCTAATGAAATCCTTATAATCTCATCATTTGAAGTCTGGCTACTTGGTAATAAATTTCTTTTGCTAAGAAAGTAATGACATAGTCAATTCAGAAATGGATGATCTACAACCTGTTTTTGTATAGTTGAGTACTCTTATTGATATAATTACAAGGTTTTAGAGCTTTTGCAGGCTTTCTCTAGGAAAAGAGAGACCACATGGTTTAATAATGGACTTGGAGCCACAAAAACTTATATTCCAAATTTGATTTGTAATGGCTATATCACCTTGGCCAAGTCACTTACCCTTTCATTGTTCTGGGAATTCTTTTAGCATTAAAGGATGCAGATTTCCATCATTAGAGGAAGTTCCTCACCAGAGGTTCCTCAAATTGATGAAGTAGGTCCAAAACTCACCCCTGATAAACAAGTATGTGCCAACTTATAGAGGAGTTGGGCCATTTGCAGAAAACCTCTTAAAAACTCAGATAAACATTTTGGGCTATTCAAAATCAACTGACTTGTCAGCATATGTTGAGAGAACATAAGCTTTCAGGTTACATTTGCCATGACATAAAAGATAAATCTAATCATGAAATATTTTTTAAAAAGTATGCTTTGATGACTCTGAAAGACTAAGGAAGATAATGTAACTTTTTCCTTATTGACCAGGAATTTGTTTATCTAATTCAAATCAATGATAGTAGTCCCAATGACTTTGACCAAGTATTTCTCTGAATTTGAAGAGTTTTGTAGATAGGGTTGGAGCCAAAGTGGCAAAGAGGATTGTATGACCAGCCTGTTGCCAGGAAGACTCATCTTCTTGAGTTCAAATCTGGTCTCAATCATTTCTTAGCGACAAGACCCTAGGCAAGTCATTTAATTCTATTCGCCTCCGTTTTCTCATCTGTAAAATGAGCTGGAGAGGAACCACTCCAGTATCTTTGGCAAGAAAATCTCAAATGAGATCATAAAGAGTCAGACATGACTGAAACAATTAAGCAACAAGCTTGTGGGTAGTTATACTGATGGTCTTAGGCTAGATTTACTTAAATGTGAATTTGACTGTAAATCCTTTCTGTAAAATTTAAATTTGGTTCCTAAAAGAATTTTTTAAAAAAGTGCATAAGTTCCCATCATATTACAAAAAGCAATTGACTTTATATATACTACCAATTAACATTTAAAGAGTTTTATTCTTTCTTTCTTTTTTCAGTTATACGTAGAAACAATTTTTGATAATTATTTTCTGACATCTTAAGATAAAGATTTTTCTCCTTCCCTCTCTTCCCCTCCCCAATCCCTGAGGTGGTAAATAGTCTGATATAGATTAAAACAGTGCTTTCAATCAGTGCATATTAACATATTGGCCATGTTGTGATAGAAACAACATATAATAAAAATAAAGTCATGAAGAAAATAAAGTAGAAGATGGCATGCTTTGATCTGCACTCAAACTCCAATAGATCTTTGTCTGTGATAGTATTTTTAATCATGAATCCTTTGGGGAACTTGCTTTGCTGATGATTTAGTCCATAGTTTGATCATCTTTAGTATTTCTCTCATAGTATACATCATTCTCCTGGTCCTGCCCCATTTACTTTGCATCAGTTCATATAAGTCTTTTCAGGTTTTTCTGAACTCATTCTGTTTGCCATTTCTTTTCTTTTTTCTTTTTTTAAAACCCTTACCTTCTGTCTTGGAATCAATGCTTTGTATTGGCTCCAAGGCAGAAGAGTGGTAAGGGCTAGGCAATGGGGGTCAAGTGACTTGCCCAGGGTCACACAGCTGGAAGGTCAGATTTGAACCCAGGACCTCCTGTCTCTAGGCCTGGCTCTCAATCCACTAAGCTATCCAGCTGCCCCCCTGTTTGCCATTTCTTATGGTGTGATAGAATTCTTTTACAACTAAAGAACTTATTCATTCATTCCCAAGTAATAGACACCTCCTCCTCAGTATCCAATTCTCTACCCCTACAAAAAGAGCTGCTAAAAATATTTTTGTACAAGTAGGTCTTTTTCCTTATCTATCATCTCTTTGGGATACAGATCCAGTAGTAATATTGCTGGGTCAAAGGGCAGACAGTTTTTTTATGACCCTTTAGCCCAGTTCCATGTTGCTCTCCAGAATGGTTCTATCTGTTCAGTTACCCCAACAGTGATTTTGTGTCCAAATTTTCCCACATTTCTTCTAATAGTTATTTCCTTTTTGGTCATGTTAGCCAATCTGATAGGTATGAGGTAGTTCCTCAGAGTTGTTTTAATTTGCATTTCTCTGATCATAGTGATTTGGAATATTTTTTCATATGACTATAGATGATTTTAATTTCTTCTGCTGACAACTGATTGTTTATATCCTTTGACCATTTTTTCAGTTGGGGAATGCTTTATATTCTTATATATTTGACTTATATATTTGACTCAGTTCTCAATATATTTGAAAATGAGGACTTTGTCTGAGATACTTGCTATAAAATTCTCCAAATTTGTTGTTTCTCTTCTAATCTTGATTGCATTTATTTTATTTATACAAAACCTTTTTAATATAGTCAAAAATTATCCATTTCATTTTTCATAATGTTCTCTAAGTCTTGTTTGGTCATAAATTTTTCTTTCATTCATAGTGAGTGTGACAGGTAAACTCTTCTATGTTCCCCTAATTAGTTTATGGTGCCACCCTTTATTTGGAGAAAAAAGTATCCATTTTGACTTTATCCTAGTGTGTGGTGTGAGATGTCAGTCTATGGCTAGTTTCCACCATACCATTTTCTAGTTTTCCCAACAGTTTTTGCCAAATACCGAATTCTTTCCCCAGAAGCTTGGATCTTTGGGCTTATCAAACACTTAGTTCTAGTTAACTTTTATATAGTACCAACTAAGTGCTTCATAATCATTATTTCATTTGATTCTCATAACTCTGGGAGGCAGGTGTTTTCATTATCTCCATTCTACAGTTGAGGAAACTGAGGTAGATAGAGGTTAAGTGACTTGCTCAGGGTTGCACAGCTAGGATGTCTGAGGCTGGGATTTCATCTTAGGTCTTCTTGACTCTAGGTCTAGTGCTCTATCCCTTGAATGGATCAAAAGTTGTTCTTTCTAGCTTTCTTGTGCCCCGATATTACTGTGGTGGGTGGGAAGCAAGTGTTTCACCCATGTTGTAAAGCATGTGAAGGGTGGTAGGGGAGCTTAATTTAATTATTGGAGTTCACTTTGAATTTTTTTTCAACTTCAATCACAGAGATGTTGAAGTAAAAATAGGGACTTTTTCAGAATTTGCATAAATTCTGTATGAATCCAGAAAGAAAGGTAGCTATCTAAAGGAAACGATCTCCTTGATTTAAAAGTAAAATAAAATACTGTTAAATGATATAAGAACTGGCAATTGTTTCCCACTTTATTTATAGGTTGATGTTTCCGGTTTGGAATAAATTTAAAATGCAGTATCAGATACAGAAAAATAGATGAAGCCATGAATCTCTTGGCCCTGGAATTTCCTTCCTGAATAGAAAAGAGCTTGGAAAGAGGCCTGGAGAATTATTTGTGGCATCCTGAGATCTTGCTTCCTGGTTCTGGCAGTTGGTATCAGATAGCCTTTCTCTGTAGTCCAAAGATAACAGGTCATTTTGCATGTGAATAGTAGTTAAGTGAATGCCCTTTAAAGCTATAGTTATTATTTTTTTTAAAGCAATGCAGCCTCCCTGGAGATTTCCCCAAGCTTCAAACAATAACACAGGTGAAAAAGGGAATCTTAGAAGTACCTGTGTTTTGATTGAATTGGATATTTTTAGTAAGACTGTCA